>NC_090648.1:107925634-108225634 GCF_040937935.1 Hyperolius riggenbachi | reverse complement strand
TAGCCTTAATCCGGCTCTGAGTGTTTCTG
Source organism: Hyperolius riggenbachi (assembly GCF_040937935.1). Taxonomy (NCBI): domain Eukaryota; kingdom Metazoa; phylum Chordata; class Amphibia; order Anura; family Hyperoliidae; genus Hyperolius; species Hyperolius riggenbachi. The sequence goes on along the minus strand of NC_090648.1, from coordinate 108,225,605 downwards.
AGGCCTTCTGGTAGCAGCAAATGTGAACGGGGTACAGCGCTGGAACAACTCCCCGAGAGAGGAACGGGAGATAGACTTAGTTTGGACAATTCAGTGGAATATGCTACATAGTGTCACATAGCGCAAGCGATAGCCATATGATGCAGGGATATATGCATCTGCGGAAGATGGCGGCGCTATATAAATACTAAATAATAATATTTTGCCTCACCAGGATTGCACTTTTATTTAGCTTTCCTGTATGACAAGAAGACACAAATACCCAGCACTAGGGGAAGAGGGAAACAAAGGTGGAAGAGGGAAACAAAGGTGAATGAGGGAGGGCTGGTGCACACCAAGAGTGCTTCTGAGCGTTTTTCAAATCTACAGTGATTTGAAAAGCGCTTGGCTAATGTTACCCTATGTGGGTGTTCCCACAGCAGCGTTGTGATTTTTTCAAAATCGCAGGTATACTGCATGTAGCATGTTTTTGAGCAATTCATTCAAAAATCGCTCTGAAAATCACTTCACAAAATCACACTCACAAATTGCTAGCGATTGCTATTGTCATTTTGGCGTTGCACTAGCCCAGAGAGAGGAGTGGAGAAATTGAGAATAGCCTGAGATGGAGCAGAGAACTTATCTGTATTGCAGTCCCACATCACACAGACTACTTGCCTGTAATCGGACTCCTGTCCCTGTCAGTCTCTCACACAAGTCAGAAAGAAGCCCTCCTGGAGTCTAGGGACTGTCAAAAACTTTTCAGCTTGTTAAACACCTTACCCACACATGCAGTCATTATAACAATGGGGAGAGACCAGACAGATATTTGCCCACAGACCCTGATTCCAGGCAAGCTCTGCATCATGCTGTGTATATTTACCAGCTTGCCTGTACTCTAATTTCATCATGTTGGACACTTCTGTGCTGTGGAGAGTCCAGGACTCCATAATCAACATTCTCTCACTGCAGGCTACATCTTCTTGTGAGGGAAGCTGGGCTGCCTCTCTCATTCTATTAGCTGGAGGGAAGCACCAGAAGTAAGAAGGGAGGGAGAATGAGGCTGTTTATATTATGCGGGCTTCCCTGGCTGAATACACAGCTCAGTGCAGGGGGGAGGTTCCAGACACCCGGAATAGCCCCCTCCGTTCGCCAGTGGCTGCCATGTTGATTTCCTTTTAAACAATACCAGTTGCCTGGCAGCCCTGCTGATCTATTTGGCTGCAGTAGTGCCTGAATTGCACCAGAAACAAGCATGCAGCTAATCTTGTCAGATCTGACACTTATGTCAGATACACCTGATCTGCTGCATGCTTGTTCGGGTTCTAAGGCTAAATTTATTAGAGGCAGAGGATCAGCCTGATAGTCAGGCAACTGGTACTGCTTAAAGAAAACCTGTAATGAGAAAAAGTATCCCTGGAGGGTACTCAGCTCAGGTGGGGGAAGCCTCCAAATCCTATTGAGGCTTCTCCATCCTCCTGTGTCCCACGGCGGTGGCGAAAAAGCTCCCGGAACGGCGGGGATGTAAATATTTACCTTTCCTTCTCCAGCGCAGGCGCAGCATCGGCTCTCTTTGCTCGGAGATAGGCGGAAATAGCCGATCACTGTCGGGCTGCTCTACTGCGCAGGCAAAGCCGCAACAGCGCCCCCGCTGGAGCCAGGAAAGGTAAATAAATGTAGCTTGTCAGGCTTGTTGAGTCTGGATTGCCGGAGACTTTGGGGGAGCCAGCGCTGGATTCCCTGCAGCTACAGCGGAGGGGGAAGCCTCATTGGGACCCTGAGGCTTCCCCCTACCAAGGTGAGTACCCTCCAGGGGAACTTTTTTTTTGTTACAGGTTCTCTTTAAAAGGAAATACATTTGGTAGCCTCCGTATCACTTTCCCTTCAGGCTCCCTTTAATTTCTGCAGCACTAATACACTCGTCTACATCAATCTTTATTTAAAACTGTCAAAGGCCTGTAGATCTTCTAAATGACTGAGATCTACAGTTCTTGAAAGTTATATTAACAGGCACGTGAGAAGAAAAGCATTAAAGGACCACAATTGTGAACAAAATGAAAAATGTAAAGTGAACCCGAGGCGAACCTTGCGTCAAAAATACCTACCTAAGAAGATGGAAGCCTTTGGATCCTCCAGAGGCTTCCCATGTCTTCCTCCTGTCCACTGCAGCTGCCTGAGTTCTCAGCCGTGCCCCTCTTGATGCACTAGCTCGGCAGTACTGCACCTGTGTGAGCGACTTTGACCCGCTGCTCAGGCACGCCCATACTTGCGCGGATGCATGAAGAGGAGCGCCAACACAATCAGAAATCCAACAAGCTCTCGCGAGTGGCAACGGTGGTCGGGAGGATGACGTGGGAAGCTGCTATAGGATCCAGAGGCTTCCTTCCTCTTAGGCAAGTATCCATACACTTTTAAATACATGAGTACACATCAGGCCTGTAGGCACAGATGTCTTGGCACGATATATACTTTACCTCCCATGAACCTACAAACACCTGCCGCACCGCACCGCAAGTGTGTTGGCTGGCCCTGCTATCATTCCTCCCTTACTTAACCTCTTGACGACCAGCTAACAAACTGGTCGTCTGCAAGTTTCCATGGAAACGGCCGCTCGTTCGAGCGGCCTTTCCATGTCCATTCACGGAGGCTGTCTCCATGAACAGCCGGAGAGCCGCCGATCACGGCTCTCCAGCAAAATGTAAACACGCGGGGAAGAAATCCCCGCTGTTTACATCATACGGCGCTGCTGCGCAGCAGCGCCGTAAGCCAGATCGGCGATCCCCGGCCTCTGATTGGCCGGGGATCGCCGGCATATGATAGGCTGAAGCCTATCCTTCAATGCGCAGGACGGATAACCGTCCTGCGCAGGCCATGGAGGGAGAGGGAGGGACGGGAAGCCAGGGAGCGCCGAAAACGCTGCGGAGGGGGGCTTTGAAGAGCCCCCCCCGCAAAGCGCAGAGAGCCGGCGGCGATCAGACCCCCCCAGCAGGACATCCCCCTAGTGGGGAAAAAAGGGGGTAAGTCTGATCGCCCTGGCTAAAACCTGATCTGTGCTGCGGGCTGGAGAGCCTACGCAGCACAGATCAGCCAGAAAGCCACTGGTCGGCAAGTGGTTAATGGCGTAGGTAGCTAGAGGTGCCATTAAGTATTAGGTTGCCAGAGGTACTGGTCGGATTAAGTACTAGCTAGAGGTGACCCAAAGTATTGGTAGCTAGAAGTGCCCCCGACTGAAGGGAGATCTCGCCAGTGGAATGCCGAGAGATGGGTGAGTAACCTCTCATGCTCCACTTGGGACTCTGCATAGGGAAGGAGGGAGGCACTTGAGGAGGGGTGTAAGCTGCCTGTACATGCCTACAGTGCCTTATGGTGAATATCCGGCCATGGTACACATGCTTATAAGATGTACAGGTGCACCAAAGTAAAATGCAGTATAAGTGACTGTTCTCACTTACTATAAGGAAGAAGTAGAGGAGCAACATCCATGAACCCAATAGGTAATCATACCTTTGTTTCAAAAACTGAAAAATGAAAAGCAGAAAACAAAATTTTAAAAGTGGAAAAAGTTAACAGATTTTTGACCTTTCTACCTCCTTATGGGGGATCCTCAGAATTCCCTTTATGTTTTACCAAAGCATTTGAAAATAAAGAAAACTCTGAGAATCCCCCACTAGCCCAAAACCAGTGAGATATGTGAGATATTTACAAGCTAATGTAAATGGAACACAGTAGGAAAAAAATAATTTATAGTGCACTTAAAGGGACACTTAAGTCAAACAAAAAAAATGAGTTTTACTCACCTGGGGCTTCCAATAGCCCCCTGCAGCCGTCCGGTGCCCTCACCGTCTCCCTCCGATCCTCCTGGCCCCACCGGCAGCCTGTTTCGGTGACAGGAGCTGACAGGCTGGGGATGCGAGTGATTCTTCGCGTTCCCAGACACAATAGCGCCCTCTATGCTGCTATAGCATATATCATATACCATATAGCAGCATAGAGGGTGCTAATGTGTCTGGGAACGCAAAGAATCACTCGCATCCCCAGCCTGTCGGCTCTTGTCGCCGAAACCGGCTGCCGGCGGGGCCAGGAGGATCGGAGGGAGACGGCGAGGGCACCGGACAGCTGCAGGAGGTTATTGGAAGCCCTAGGTGAGTAAAACTCATTTTTTTTGTTTGACTTAAGTGTCCCTTTAAATCTTGAGTCATATGTACATTTTCTAGGCATCAACAACTGAAGAGAGAGGTATACGGAGGCTGCCACGTTTATTTCCTTTTAAGCAATACCAGTTGTCTGGCAGCCCTACTGATCCTATGCCTCTAATACTATTAGCCATAGCCCCTGAACAAGCATGCAGCAGATCAGGTGTTTCATACTTTAAACTCAGATCTGACAAGACTAGCTGCATGCTTGTTTCTGGTGTTATTCAGATACTACTGCAGAGAAATAGACCAGCAGGGCTGCCAGGCAACTGGTATTGATTAAAAGGAAATAAATATGGCAGCTTCCGCATACCTCTTACTTCAGTTCCCCTTTAAATTGTGCAATGTCTTGCAATAGTGGTCCTGTAACCTCTCTGGCGGTCAATTAAAAACGCTAGGGGGCAGCGCAGCAGTTTTTTTAATGTTTTTTTTAAAATCATGTAGCTAACCTAGCGCTAGCTACATGACAGCCGCTGAGCAGCAGCATCCCCCCACCCCCTCCGATCGCCTCCGGCGATCAGGCCCGTCAGGAAATCCCGTTCTGGACGGGATTTCCATTAGGGCTTCCCCCGTCGCCATGGCGACGGGCGCGATGACGTCACCGGCGTCGTGACATCAGAGGGAGTCCCGATCCGGGCTTACCGCCAGGAAGGTTAAGTACAAAGCGCAGCACTCTCAGCAAACAACTAGCTTCTTTAACCAGCTTGGAACCGTGGTAGTTAGAATCTACACTACATCTGTGGCTCTCTAGTTCTGATGCGTCCGTGGTCCCGAGCTGATCCCTGCTCACTGCTGCAGACTTGGCTGCCATTTGACAGCCTCCTGCTATGGGTCAGAAGTCAATTTCATTGGCTTCTTACCTGGTGATAACTGTGAGACAATTACAGTGATCACAGACAACAAAATAAAAAAAAGACTCTGGAGGCAAGTAAGGTTAGGTTGAGCAGCAATCAATCATGGTAAACAGGGTTACAGACCTGAGGCTGGCAGTGATGATCATCCAGCAAGAGCCAGAGGACTCACTTTGAACTAATGTCTTGAACCCTGTGATCAAATAAGTATGCAGTTCTTAAAGTTTCCATTCACGGTTCAAGTTTTAGTGAACAATAAAAACATGGAAACATTTAATTATTTGTGTGGTATTAGTTTAGGCAGACTGTCATTGTCTATTGTTGTGACTTAGATGAAAATCAGATCACAATTTATATACCAATTTGTGCAGAAATCCATATGATTCCAAAGGGTTCACATACTTTTTATTACTACTGTGTAGCTTAAAATCTACTGTTAAAGCTTTGCTTGTCTCAGGCACGTGAGGTTAGCCTTTGAGGCCAGTTTAACATTTATTTTTTGTGTTGCATTGCATTGCATTGCTCCTGCCACATGGCAATGCAAAAAAAAGTTTGCCAAGAGGGTCATATGAGTAGCGCGCCCCCTGTTTAGCGACTTCAGTACTTCACTGGGATTCCCCTTAGTCCACACATGTGCACCTCGATGCACTGCACTCCATCATTTACACTATGTGCGTCGACCACAGACTTGCATTACACAAGCTCTGTGCATTAAGCATGGTGCTTGTTGTATGTATAAGAATCCTTAGCGCTGGACAACACGATGAATATCTGTAGTATCACCACAGTGCTCAAAAACAGCATAGCACAAGTGACCGACCATCACCAGGACAAAACAAAGAATAAAGGTCACTGCTAGCTTCAGATATTAAAGTCACTTTATTCTATTAAAAACACAAGAAGAGCACATATACAATGACTTAATTTCAGGGTCCTTACAACAGGGACCCTTTAAGTGCAGGAGCGCATATCGTGTATGCAATACACAGTAGACACTCCACTCTAGGTGTAAAGACCAATGCCCAGTCTCGACCGGTTTTGGCAATCCGCCGTTATCAGGGAATACTGGAGGCTGATCTACCACCAAATATATAGTCATTGGCCTCAATTCACTAAACTTATCTCCTGTCTTTAATAACTCTTCTAGAGTTGTTACCATGGTGATAAGGCATGTAGTATTCAGGAAACATTTTACCTCAGGCAAACCTAAAGTTAACTCTTCTGTCTTTAAATTAACTCTCCAATCCTTAAAATAACTCCAGAGTTAAAGACAGGCTGTTAATTAGCTGCATGTGAAAATAACTACAGAGGAGGTAAATTAACTACAGAGGAGGTAAATTAACTACAGAGGAGGTAAATTAACTACAGGAGAGGTAACTTAAGGAATGAAGAGGTAAGATAACTCTCTCACGTGTGGAGGTAAGTTTTCTCTTGCCTTATTATCTCTAGCATGATCTTAGTGAATTGAGGCCAATGTCACTTACATTCAATTATCCATATCCTCCTGGTCAGCAACGGTTGCTGGGCGCCGCTCGGAGGTTCAGTGGAAGCCAATTGGCGTATCGCTCAGAAACAGCCTTATCAGTCCACCGACAGACTGTACACACACTGTACTGTCTGCTGAAAACCCGCCCAGTGGGAGGTGATGACGGACCCGTCGTTGCCTTTGATCAGACGTGTGTACGAGCCTTATGTTAACCCTCCTTCAATTATTGTTCACTCCTTTTCCAAATAAAAACACATCATCTATAAATCTTTTCCATAAAATTAGGTCATGGTGTTGCTGATTGTGAATAAAAGTACTATCTCATCTTGTCATAAAGATGTTCGTCAGGCTAGGGGCATATCTTGCCCCCATCGCAACACCTGTTATCTATTGGTAGAAACTTCCACTGAATGCAAAATAATTATGAGTCATTGCAAATTCTAATGCTTTCATTAAAGGGACACTTAAAGAGAACCCAAAGTTTCTGCAATCAATATTAGGACACAGAGGCACATTCTGCATACAATCATCAGCCTCTGTGTCCTTATAGTGTGCCCCCAGGCCCCTAGCCCCCCACCCCCCGTGCTCTGCTGTCCCCCCTTATAAAAGCCGCCAGGCTAGCCACACACAGATTGTTGCTAGTCGGCTGTTTACATTCAGGCTGCCACTCACCGCCGCTCCCCCACTTCCTGTATTGCGCGGCTCTCCAACCGGTGTCCCAAGCCGATTGGAGGAAGCTTATGGAGGCGGGGAGGGAAGGGACACAGGCAGGGAGCCGCGCTATACAGGAGGCGGGGGAGCGGTGGTGAGTGGCAGCCTGAATGTAAACAGCCGACTAGCGACATTCTGTGTGTCGCTAGCCTGGCGGTTTTTATAAGGGGGGACAGCAGAGCATGGGAGGGGGGGGGGGGGGCTAGGGGCACACAAGGACACAGAGGCTGATGATTGTATGCAGAATGTGCCTCTGTGTCCTAATATTGATTGCAGAAACCCACCTTGGGTTCTCTTTAAGCCAGGAATAACTTACTTGCCTTGGGCTTCTACCAGCCCCCTGCAGCCGTCCCATGCCCTTGCAGTTACTCATGAAGCCTCCTGTCCCCCCGCTGCCAGCTAGTTTCGTTTTCGCTAACAGGGAGTTGGCGGGCTTTCTGTGCCTGCGCAGGCTGCTATTGTGGACCAGAAACCTGAAGAAAAATACACGTGGAAACGAAACTAGCTGGCGGCGGAGGACCGGAGGCACTGTGAGTGACTGCGAGGGCACAGGAAGACTAGATGGGGCTGGAAAAAGCCCCAGGAAAGTAAAACTTATTTTTATTCATGGCTTAACTGTCCCTTTTAAATAAACTACCATATCATTAGTCAAATTACAGTTCTTCCTCAGGAAATATTCAACCGCTGTCAATCCAGCCTGTTGGTTTATGACCGTATAGAGGGATGAGACATTAGCAGGAGCTAAAAAGTGTGGTGTGTCAAAATCCAGATGCTCTAAAATCTTTATGAGGTGCTTCGAATCTTTTAGATAGGATGGAATCTCCAATGTCATAGGTTGTAAGAAAGTGTCCAGAAAATGACCTAAACGTGAGTTCACAGAATTGATGCCGCTCACAAGAGGTCTCCCTGGTGGGTTAGTAGTTTTCGTGAATTTGCTGCAATTTCTGGAATGACCACTAGATGGGACTATTGTCGCTACTTGGTGGTTGTTACTAGATGTTGCATGATATGACCAAAAATAGACTGCTATGGGATGTGATATATACTGTATATTTTATGATGCCTAATGATGGTGTTTTTTGTGATATTAGGGATGTTCACTAATGTCTAGAACAATTTCCATGTTAAGCTTTGTGTTTTGCATATTTATTGTATTTATTTGTGCATTACTTTTAGTGTCGTTTATACATATATGTTACGGCCAGAACCCGAAGTGTGGCCACTTCGGCTTCAGGCCGGTCACTTTGGGTTCTGGCCGGTCAATGTGCGAAGTGGCCGCTGCGCTGCGGCCAATGTTGGAAATGGAATGTTTCCTGTTAAGATTAATGTATTTTCTTGCCGTCTCTGGCCAAATGTAGCAAAAGTTAGTTCATTTAATGAAATGAAGCCGGCGGCAATGTAACGGATGAAGCCGCCGGCTTCCATTCTCTCTCATCCCCCTGCCTCCTCTCCTCCCCAATACTGGCAGCCGGGGGGGACATGCGTGTCCCCCCAGAGTCGTTCGTCGCGGCAGGCAATCCTACTGTTCCTGCAGAGTGGGTGCTGGCAGAAGGGATGTCTGCTTTCCTGCAGCCACGAACGACTCTCGGGGTCACGCACCCCGGCTGCCCATAGGAGAGAGAGAGAGAGAGAGAGAGAGAGGCAGGGGGAGGAGAGAGAGAGAGCCGGCACCTACATCCCCCACAAGGCCTAGCGCCTGATCACCTGACTCTTTTCAGCCAATTGGCTTCCACTGAACCTTCGAGCGGAGCCCAGCAACTGTTGCTGACTGGGAGGATATGGATAATTGAATGTAAGTGACAATGCCTATATATGTGTTGGTAGCTCAGTCTCCATTATCCCCTGACGACGGTGGAATGCCGAAACAGGTCGGGACTGGAGATTGGGCATTGGTCTTGACACCTAGAGTGAAGTGTCTACTGTGTATTGCATACACGATATGTGCTACTGCACTTAAAGGGTCCCTGTTGTAAGGACCCTGAAAGTAAGTCATTGTATATGTGCTCCTCCTGTGTTTTTTACTAGAATAAGCAAGAAGTTATAAATCAGGATGATACCATTTATTGGCTAACTAAAAATGAATAAAAATAAGCAAGCTTTCGGCCTTGCAGCCTTCGTCAGTCTTATATTCTGTTAGTTTGCAGGCTGGTGGTACAGACAGCTTTATACATGCAACATCAAAAGGGAAAACAGATATTTTTTTCAAGCATTAATACATGTCATTAAGATGCCTTAATTCAATACTTCAATACAATATCCTACTGCTACTACTTAATAGAATAAAGTGACTTTAATATCTAAAGCTAGCAGTGGCATACATTTGAAATCGGCGCCGGTAGACTTGGGCGCAAGATACAGCCGGTATATGGCGTCGGGAAAAAAGGGCGCAGGGTTTTAATCGATAAGCATGAATAACGTTTAAAAAAAAAATGTGCTATATTTCGTTTAAAAATAATGTTTTATAAAGTTATAAATCATTAAATAATGTGTATGAAATCAGAAATTGTAAAAACGTTAATCTTCCCTGTTTAAAAAGTGAAATGTATAATAACGTTTTATAAAAGATTAATAAGAATGTTACTAAAACTATACTTAACCCTACTCTCACACAGAACCCTCCCTGTACCTACCCCTAGCCCCTAGACCCCCTGGTGGTGCCTAAACCTAAGACCCCCCTTGTGGTGCCTAACCCTAAGACCCAACTGTGGTGCCTAAACCTAAGACCCCCCTGGTGGTGCCTAAACCTAAGACCCCCCTGTGATAAGCATTAATAACGCTTTAAAAAAATATTGTGCTGTTTTTCATTTAAAAATAATGTTTTAAAAAATTATAAATCATTAAATAATGTGTAATCATGAGAAGCAGTTATAAAACATTAAATGTCTCCGGGCGCCGCTTGTAAAACGTTATTTTTCTCCGGTGCCCTTTTTTTCCTGTTGGGTGCCCAATAAACGATATTTATTATGGGAGTGAATGTCGGTACCCTTTTTGTCCACCTGCCTCATGCGCCCAAATATTCTGCTTCCGGTATATGACTGATCCTGCTTCTGCACAAGTCCGGGCCGTATTAATTACTATTCCCCCTCCAGGCCGCTATGGATAGTGGGGGAATGATATAATTCGTCTTCCAGCGATTGCTGGAGGCTGAATTATTGTGTTTTTTAGGCAACCTCGGCTCCGTCTTCTGACGGCGGCGCCCAAATCTAGCAATGCCAAAAAGCATTGCTCCACTAGCAGTGACCTTTATGCTTGATTTGTCCTGGTGATGGTCACTTGTGCTATGCTGTTTTTGAACACTGTGGTGATACTACAGATATTCATTGTGTTGTCCGGCATTAAGGATTCTTATACATACTATTGATGCCATCGTGGATGTGGTGACCGGAGCGGCTGGTGGATGCAAATCCTCTCTTATATGGTTGGATCAGTGCTTGTATCTCTTCAGCAGCGGTGCTTGGGTGTAACATGCTGCATCTCTTGCATAGTCATACTTCCGGCGAACCGCAGTGAACCACAATAAGTGTAAAAGTCTCCATAGACTTCCATTGCTTTTGCGGCCCCTTGCGGCAAAATAGAGTAACATAACGCAGGTTTCCACTGCAGGTGTAAAAGGAGCCTAAATGTTATTTGCCTCTCATACAGTCAAGTATTCAACTTATTTCCTGTTCATTGCACTTAAACCCGAAGGAAGATGGATATGGTTAAAATGCAGTTGTATAGCAAGATGTTATAGTAAATATACTGTACATAGATGGAAGAGTCAGTAAATGCAGCAGCAGCAACAACATGCAGTGAAGAGAAGGCCTGGAAACAGGTGGATTGGCAAATGGTAACCAAACATATTGGTAGGTGGTGTTCGTTTTGGGCCTATGACTCCGCTACAGCTGTAGCAGAAATCAGCGGTTGTGCAGGAACATGACTACAGTTATTGACGATAAGACTCGCTCTCCTGCTTCCAAATTGTTGACATACACAGAAAGAAAATATGAAATATATAATTGACCAGTGTTAGGGCTGATTCACACTGTGGTGCTTTTTAGCAGCGTTTCAGCGCTTTGCTGATCACCAGATGTCAGCACAGCGCTGAGACAATGTATCCCTATGGGACCATTCTCTCTGCAGTATTCGCTATTTGTATAAATCGCAAATGCGCTGCAGGTAGAATTTCGGGAAGGATTGCAATGAGATTCTGTGCAAGTGTTGGTAAAATCACAGAGAATTTGTAGAGTGCCTTCAAGTGAACCTAACCTTAAGGTACATACACATGTTGGATTTTCGCAAACGACCGGTCGTTTGGACGTTTGAACGTCCGGTCGTTTGGACGTCAAGTCCGGCGTGTGTACAGTCGGTCATTCAGCTGATAGAAGTGGACTTGTATGATCTGCTTGGTGGATCATTCAAATCCAGTCTTATCAGCAGAACGACCGACTGTACACACGCCGAACTTGACGTCCAAACGAGCGGACGTTCAAACATCCAAACAACAGGTCATTTGCGAAAATCCGACGTGTGTACGAGCCTTTATTCTCACTGAATACTAATCAGGCAAGACTTGATAGATTATTTCTTTACACAGTTACATAAATATATATTAATTTCTTTGATTTTGGGTCTAGGATAAACTCCCTGATTACTATAAACCTTGGATGGATATAGCAGAAAATCTACCTGACTTGGTTGAGAGCAAAAAACTGCGGGATGAAGTCAAACAGGTGAGTGCTGCCACCTTGTGCCTATAACAAATACTGAGGGGCAAGCTGGGATTTTTGTTGTGTAGATTCAAAGGTCCAGATCTACACTTTGCAGTTGTTAGACTTGTTTTTAACCAGGTTGGAAGTGATTGCCTCCATGCCTGACACCCAAATTGCAACCACAGGTTACTGCAGCCCGATACATGCTAGAAGCTACAACTGATCACATCAAAATATAGGGATTTCTGCATGTTTGTGCACATTGTCCAATCAGAGTTTGTGCCTCAACAGGCATCACATTGCATTGTGGGAAGAGCACTTGCATCACTTATAAATGTGGGCTGAGACCATCACTAGCTCAATGTCTATCATGGACATGCCAACTTTTTCTGATTAATAAAATAATTTAAAACATTGATTTTTAACACTAGACCTAATAAGTGGATAAAAGCAGTAAAGGAAAAAAAATCTGGTTGCCTAAGCAGAGCATCTGTATTTGATGTACGTTCATATGGACAATTAACTGCACACATGTACTGCCAAACAGCCCGTCCACCATTCAGTTGCTGGTACCGGCTGTATGGAGTGTCGTAGCAATAGGGAATGCAGAGGTTTCGCATGTACCGGGGCCCTCCCTCAATAGTAGTATTAGCATTTTATTGGTCCTGTGCTGGTAATAATCACTTCTATAGATGCTTTAAATAGTTGTAATCATTAACAAACTGTTACCCATCCCCTTCTTGCACCACTGAAGTTGAACTTGGGTGATAGATCCAAATGTATATCACTGTATATTATTTTGTATATGTTTTATTTTAAATAGCGCACAAACAATATTAGGTCAGAGATTTTCTATAAATCACTTACATTATAAGAAGGTAAATTGCACTTTGCGGCACTAATAACTTTGACCACCAGAGAGCAGAAGAACATAATAATATAATTTATTTAACTTATATTAGTTTTGCCCAGCAGAATTTTCTACACATTTGTTGGATTCATAAAAAAAAATACATTAGAACTCCAACCGTTTCTTTTTCCTATTTTGAGTGTGGCAGATTTTCCTAGCTGGCCATTATTGTCCTCTAAGATCTCATAAGTTCTCTCCACCTTGCCCCTCAGTACGCAAATCAAGCCACATCAATAAAACCATTGATGACTGAAGTGAGTCACTTTGATTATCCCCTTACAATGGCATGTATTTAGGGGTGGTGTATTAGGCAGCAAAAGAACAGTCAGTTCTTGAAGGTCGGGTGTTTGCAGCATGAAAATAGGGCAAGTGCAAGGATCTGAGCATGAGCAAGTTAGACTTGGACCACATTGTGATGGCTGGATAGGCTGGAGTTGCTACTAAACACAGGTCTTACAGAGCATTCTCAGAATGCAGTGGTTACCATCTACAAAAGTGGTCCAACGAAAGATGACCGGAGGACTGGCAACAGAGTCATGTGTTTTAAAGCTCCTTGTAGCATGAGGGGACCAGTAGGTAGTCCATATACTTTAATCCTAAAGAAAAGCTACTGTAGCACAAACTGCTGAAAACCCCTTTCTTGTCCACAAGAGGGAGCCAGGTGTCAGAATACAAAGTGAAGTGAAGCTTGCTGTGAATGGGCCTTTACAGCAGCAGACCAGTCAGAGTACCCACACAGACGCATGTGAGGGATAAAAGCTGACCACCAAACCATAGAAGAAGATATCTGGTCTTACATTTGGCTTCAGATAAGACATTGGGGTGCCTCATCTCTCAATGCAAGCAATAGAAGATTGACTAGCACACAATCATATGCCTGAAAAACCTACCTGACAAGCTTCTTAGGGTTGGTGCATTATTACTATAACTTATGAGATCCCCAGCAAAACTTTAATGGGGTCCCTAAATGTTCACACCCTTTCCCTTGCCAACATCTTGTGACCCTCCCAGCCTGGGGACCTATCCTGCAAGGGTCATAAAACAAGCGTGGACATCGTAATCTTCACACCCATAACCAGTGTAGCCACAAAAACACCTGATTTAAAGGATGGACCCCTCAATCAGAAGGATTGAAGTGTTAGTTGGGGACCCCTACAAGTAACTCCTGTGTAGTTACACCTCTGGGCATGAGGAGAGACCAGCTGGGTAAACATTTCTGCATGATCAGTCTTACTTTGCCTGCAACTGAAGTAGCTTCATAACTAGCAGAACTTTGCTATTGTGCTATAGTGACTTTGCTATATGCTTAGCTGCTTATATATGGCTTAAATTTTACATAAAAGTGAAGGTGCCATGATTCTAGCTGTCTTTCTAGCATCTTTCTGGTTTCTTATGATAATATCTTTTTTTCTATGTTGAAGACCTTTTAATTAGGCATCTTATTCCATACTAGTGACTTAGCCCGATTCAAAATGGGCTAGGTCTGTCACTATACTGGCGCGCGCATGACGCCAGCCGCACGCACGCACGCGCGCACCCCCGGGACGCCCGCCGCGCGCCCCCGTGACACCTGCCGTGCGCCCCCCCCCCTTCCCCGTGACGCCCCCCGCGCGCACTTACGTCCGCTCCTTCTGGTCCCATCCTCCAGCTCTCTGCACCGTCGGCAGTGTCTCTGCATCTTGTCCCTGCACATGCGCAGTGCTAAAAAGCAAACGGACGCAGAGACACTTGCCAATTATATATAGAGATTGTGTAATTATATATAGAGATTGTGTTTATATGCACTGGCTGTACATGTATTTGTATCTAGTTAAAGTAAAGCTTCTCTTATTGCCGTTTAGCTGCCAGAGCTGGACACTCAGCACCTGAAAGGGCACCGGCAGCAACGCCTGGCCAGGACTGTCCTCAGCCACATCGTCATGGCTTATGTCTGGCAGAACGGAGAGAGCGGAGCAGTTAAGGTGAGATTGTGCTAATGACAGAATCATCCGCTATTGCATTCATTTGGCTCAATTCCAAGTTGCATAAATGCGCCAAAAAAAAAACCATAACATTTTTATCAACTCAAAACTATGATTATCTTATTGACCATCTCTAAGTGCAGCTCCTAGGCTTCTACCTCCTACCCTCTGCAGTGCAGAATATCGGGCCAGACAACGTAGCCTTAATTGGACACTTTTTATGTGTTCTCAAAGACGACTCATCCATAGTAAAAGCGACTTCCCCAATTCAAATAACATACAAAAAAATTCTCAGATATTTATATGTGGAGTTGAATCAAGTCATTATACAGACGTCAAGTCATTTGTACATATCTTGCTGAAGATGTGTATTGGCTTTATAACATCTGGGTAAAGATATTAAGACTGTTGATAAAAGGTGGCACCAAAAGAACCTCCCCATGTTTAGGGATGATTGTTCCAAATAGAACCTGTCCCTGTTGTCGCATATGAATTGGCTTATTTCTCTGTCCCAAATGTTCACCTAACCTGAACCAGCTGATTTTGCCACCAGCGCTGCACCATTTGGGTGCCTGGAATTTTAGCCGGGTGCCGCAAAAATTAGGAAAAAAATTATAATAATTCAGTAATTAGGCCTCCTGCAATAGCCGGTGCCCGAATTATGTATCTCCCCAAGTTGCCACAACTCAGAGGGGGAACAGTAATCAGTGCCGACCTGGAGCTTGTGCAGGAGCAGGTTGAACCGTTTCTGATTCACCCTGCGCCAAGATGGCCCGCTCTGATAATGAATAGACCCACCTAACCATCCTTAAAAGAATGTCCCTTCCCCTCAACAGCACACATCTTTGCTTCCTTCAGTACACTGCATATAAAAAGTTTCCCTTAGGCTAGGCACTTTGTGCAGTTAGCGCTGCCAGTGTTCCCTGAGTACAGCGAGCATTGCTAGGGTATTGCTTCTGCTTCTTGCATAGTAGTATGCATTACCCTAACAATGCTTGCTTGCCTAGGTAACGCAGATCACGCTACGGACCCTTTTCCACTGGGAAGCGTGGCAGTTGCGCAACATGCAATTTCCACTCGCTGCAATTGTGCCATCAAGCCGGAAGAAGTGCAATCGCACTAAAAATCAAGCAGGCCACTGATTGGAAATTTGAATAAAAACTATTTGCGCTATTGGAAAAATGAGCACTGTGATTTACATGTAAATCACGGTGCTGTTGCGATCGACAAAATGGCTGCAATCTGCTTTTTGAAGCTGATCACAGCTAGTTTAAAGGGCCCTAATTGAAATTGCTGTGCACTCCCTGCGCATGCCAATATTACCAGAGTTTGCTGAATATGCCCATTTTGTTATCAGCAATAAGTGAATTATCTATACCAGTGGCGTAGCTACAGATCATGGGGCCCCAGAGCAAATGTTATTGGGGCCCTCAGATGTAGGCACTCTTGAGCAATACTACTTGCCCCTTCCCTATGGATAGGAGTTAGCAGGGCTCTTTTCATTCTCATCCAATCTACACTACATATAGTCCATGGGCACTATGCTATAGTGAGGGTGGAGGAACACAAGAAAGTTAATGGTGAAATGATTAAATACTACCTGAGCCCCCTATACTTAAGGACCCCGTAGCAGCTGCTATGGCTGCTATGGCTATTGCTATGCCTCTGATCTATACATACAATGGTCTATGTATTTCCTTCACCTTATTTATATTAAAGAAGTCAGTTCTACCAAAGGTGTAATGCTGGGCATACACGGCTCGATTTGCCATTCGATTCTCCAGCTCAAACGTTTCGCCAATCGATTCCGCAGGTGATTGTCTTATCTTCCGCTCGTTTTTCTTTTTCCATTCACTGCTATCCGGAATCAAGCGGCGAAACGATCGGGTGGGAGATCGGACGTATCGGAAATTATTTATCGAATCCTCTTAAGGCTCAAAATCGAGCTGTATATGCCCAGCATAAGACCTTCTAGTGTAGAATGCAAAACGAAACAATATAAGGGTTAGCACTCAGGACACAGTCTGTGTAATAAAGTTCTTCATAATACTCCACACGGGGACAGCAGATGTCAACAGGGCACTTGTTGTCCACCCCCCAACATAGAGAGACTCACCGGAAGGTGCGGCCAAGATGGGCCCGACTTCGCTTTAGGGGTATTGGCCACCCCTCAGCCTCCAAGGCGATCTCCACACTTCAGCAGACTCAGCTCTCCGTGTTCTCAGGGGGTAAGCTTTGCTGTGACCTCAAAAATAAAAATGGACGCTACACATAGCGTAAATGTGTTTTGAGGGAGAGTTCCCACGATTAATAAAAAACACTTTGTGTTAAAAACAGCATAAAATACAAAGAGATATAGCGCACGGCTACGTCAAGCGGGAGGAGCGGGCAGCTTCTGTGGATGTTTATCCAGCTACCGTAACGCATCCCCGGCTAATATTCCAAGACGTGCCGCCGCAAACCAAAAGTTCCACGCCAAACAGTCACTGCGTCCAGTGACGTCAGACGTTACGCCGCTCCGTAGCTCCGCCCTACGCGTTTCGTTGCTATGGCAACTCCACAGGGGCGTGAAGTGTGGAGATCGCCTTGGAGGCTGAGGGGTGGCCAATACCCCTAAAGCGAAGTCGGGCCCATCTTGGCCGCACCTTCCGGTGAGTCTCTCTATGTTGGGGGGTGGGCAACAAGTGCCCTGTTGACATCTGCTGTCCCCGTGTGGAGTATTATGAAGAACTTTATTACACAGACTGTGTCCTGAGCGCTAACCCTTATATTGTTTATTTTATTCTAGCTACTCACAAATAGCCAGGGAGCGCTCCATCATTGAACTGGTGTTTTCAGTCTGTGTTTCATATTTTTGAACTGCGAGCGCTTGTATACAATTTCTTGCATATAGAATGCAAAAAGAGTCTCCATTTGCAACAACCATATTTTTTTTTCTTTGGCTATATCATTGTTCAAGTAGTTAAGAATAATCTGAACTTATATTTTTTTTTTCTTTTCAAATCTGCATTATCAGACCTCTTTACCAGTTCACAAGTAGAAATAAGGCAAAACTGGTTCGCTTCATAACTTATTTTAACTGGTAAACTGAAATGTTTAACAGAGGCGCCACAGTAGTATAAAAACGATAAAACCTCTTAAAAAGAGGAGGCAGTGGTGGACTTACCGTACCTCCTCCAAGTAGACACCAAAAATTGTTGGTTCAAACAAATAACACATTATTCACAATACTCCAAGTGTGCAAAGTGTTTCGCAGGTGTGACCCTGCTTCATCAGGCAATGCGTTTTGTTTCAATGTGGTGGAGAGGGGCAGAGGGCCAACTGATAACGCTGAGGTGAGGTCAAATGGTGGGTGGGGCAACCGGTGATCACAAAGCTATCACCCATCGCACTGGTGGATCGCTGGCCGGGCGGCAGTAGGGGGCTGCTGTATGCACGCTGGATTATTGACAGTCATTATCGGCTGCCTCTAACATGTGTATAGTGCATTTGTCAAAATACTAGAAAGTTGTAAGACTAGCTGTTGTCAATCAGGCCAAGTAGCAGTCAGCACCCCTGATTGCCTGCTAAAAGCGCCCGTCATCACCACACACGACCTCCACCAGTCAGCAGTAGTGATTAGGCAAACATTTCTCCACACTTCCACTCTGAATATGCCCTCAAGCTGATTTTAGTGTAGCAATCCATTGTGACTTCAGTTACTGGAAATTGGAGAAAGCTATTTTGCATCTTGCTATTATGCAGTCTTGTTTTCCTCATTTTGATTTGCGTGTGCAACATTAAGATGTTAAGTCCTTGAAATCTGGTAAACAATAGCAGGCTGGGTTATGTCTAATTTAACAAACACAATACTATTTTTAACGCCTGAATCACAATCTACTCAATGGGAGAGTGGTGTTGTTATCTAACCAGAGACATTTCCTAAGGTGAGGGCAGCAAGGAATGGTTAGGGTGGTAGAACAGGTCCAGTCTCTTTTTGTTTCCCCTAAACGATATCATTTGGCTTGCCTGCAGTGCTTTTCTCCCTGTCCATAGTAGAAGTGCTCAGCTTGTTCATACTGTAACCAAGAATGAAAACCTGTGAGTGGTTGGACAATCTCTCTACATCTAACTCCCCTCCTGTGTTTGTACACAGCTTGAAGGCAACCTTAAGTGAAATAAATAATTGTCCATTTACTTACCTGGGACTTCGCCCAGCCCCCTGAAGTCCTCCTGGGCCCTCACCATCATCCCACACTCCGCCGTTCCTCCGCTGTCCCCCTCCTTAATCCATTTTGAGCATGCACGGTAGCAAATTAGCTTAGTGTGCAAGTGCAGAGAGCTCCCAACCAGTGGCGTAGCTAAGGAGCTGTGGGCCCCAATGCAAGTTTTACATTGGGGCACTCTAAGCACTCTATACTTAACAACTTATACGGCGCACCAAAACCTTCTAATGGCAACTACAGTGTCAGATGTACAAGAAGGGGATGGGAAACTGTGTGTTAATGATTACCACTATTCAATCTATAGAAGTCATTATTATGAGCAGCACAGGAGCAATAGAGAGATAATACTGCAGTTGAGGGAGGGCCCTTTGGGGCCCCTCTGGCTCAAGGGCCCAGATGCGGTTGCAACCTCTGCAACCCCTAATGCTACACCCCTGCTCCCGACTACTGGAGCTCGTTGGAGGAGGCGCACGTCAAAAGGCTGCGCATGAGGCGGTCAGAGGTGGACACCGGGGGAACTGAGCGGTGTGGGGTGATGGCACTATAGAATGATGCCCCATATACAATACAATAACATTTCTATAGCACTTTTCTCCCATAGGACTCAAAGCGCTTAGGCTCTCTCAGATTCAGTAATTAGTAGGATGAAGTATTCACACAACAAAAGTTATATTTCTGCAAATGCCAGACTGAACAGGTGGGTTTTCAGCCTGGATTTAAACACGTCCAGGGATGGGGCTGTCCTGATCTGTTGAGGTAAGGAGTTCCAAAACGTAGGGGCAGCATGACAGAAGGCTCTGGGACCAAAAGTTTCCAAGTGGACTCTGGGTATGACTAGATTATTAGAACCTGTGGATCTGAGAATGCGGGGATTGCTACCCAGCTGTAACATATCTTTCATGTATACAGGGCCTAGATTATTCAGGGATGTAAATGTCAGTAGGCCGATCCTGAATAGGACCCTCCATTCTATAGGTAGCCAGTGAAGGGAATGCAGGACTGGCGTTATGTGGCAGTTACGGGGTTGGTTGGTTAGCAGTCTGGCAGCAGTATTCTGTATCAGCTGTAGGCGGTACAAGACCTTTTTTGGAAGGCCAGTGTAGAGAGCATTGCAGTAGTCCAGTCGGGATGTGATGAAGGCGTGGACTAAGGTTGGCAGATCTTCTGGGGTATGAGGTGCTTGATTTTTGCAATGTTCTTCAGGTGAAAATAGGATGATTTCACCACAGCAGAGATTTGAGTTCTGAAGTTTAAATCCCCATTATATTTGGGCGCCCTGCCCTAATACTATTACATTAGCCCCTAACACCCAAATTTCCTGCTGCTGCTTAGTGATCAGAATCAGATGGCAAAGCACAACATAGTGAAATAGGGCCCTGACTGCTATGTATGTTGATGAATGCAGCTTTTTATGTCTCTATCAGGTTCTGCCTCGTGTTTTGGCAGTGCCCTATCACCAGCTCTCCCGAACACTTGGGCTGCCACTCATCATTGTCCATACTGATTTTGTCTTGGCCAACTGGAAAAAGAAGGATCCAGAAGGGTAAGCTCAGCTTTCTGTTATCCACTTAAACGCCACATGACCAGTCCATGTTTGGAAGCCCAACGCTACTTTTTTCTATTTTTTTTTTACTAGTAAAGAAGGCTTAGAACCTCTATTTACCTCTGTTTTTATGGAAACTTTCTCTCCCTTGCAATTTTCAGGACCAGGGACAGAGAGTGGGTTCAGGTGGCCACACACCATACAATAAAATTATCTGATAGTATAGCAATTGGATAAAAACGATTGACTGTACAGAAAAATCAAAAGCTTTTTTAAATTAGAATTTCCCATTTTTTTTTTTGACACAAGTCTATCGGGTAGTGGATTTTTCTGATCATTTTTTTTCTTAATGTATAGACCCAAGCAATTGTCAGTGCTTTCAATCATCTTTTTTCATAATTGGTCAAATTTTTCAAATGCTACAATTATTTAAAGAAAAAAAATGTATTGTATTTTTTGAATTGAAAATATCAAAAATTTTATGGTGTGTGTGGCCACCTTTGTTACCTCTGTTTTTAGGAACATCTTCTCTCCCTTCCAATTCTCAAGACCAGGGAGTGAGTTGAATTTCCAGTAGGGACATAGACAGCAATAAAAAACAGAAATTTTCACTATTTCCCACTAAAGAAGACCAAAAAAATATGACTGCATTGTTTCAGAGTCCTTCCTGTCTTTTATGACACCTTTGGGTGCGACAGGAAATGAGCGAAATTCGACCGAGACAGCAGTAAAAACATGACAGAGCTACTTCGAACATTCTTGCTCTGTCTAGCTCCTTCTCCCTGAAAACAGTTATGGGCGGAGCTAGGCTTTAAATGAATTGTACGGTTTCAGCATATAAATTGTTCGCCTTAGGCTACTTTCACACTTACCGTGCTTCATTGTGATCACAGTACTCTCCCCCGCCGCAGTTCCTCACGCGAGCAATGTAAGTCTATAGAGACTTACACTCTATGGCGTTGCGACAGAAGAAGCGAAATCAACGCAAGGCCTCTGCAAACTCTGCCTTGTGTTGCCGCATGATCTGTGCCTACTGCACGGATTATGCAGCAAAGCAAGTCTATGGTAATGGGGTAAGCGTGCACAAGCGATCACGTTTGCAGTGTGGTATGCTTATGCAGAGCGACAGTAATCCAGTGACGTCCTTCCTGTCCAGCAGGGAGTGCATCGCTGAGCATGGGCGGAGCTATGCATATTACCCTGTAAGCAAACTAAACTTTAAGGTACTATGCACAGGAGCCTGCCCCAGGCTCTCCTGCCACAGGACCATTGCACCGCACAATGGGCTCGATTCAGTAAACCGTGATAGCTCATAGCACGGCCGTGCTAGCGGTTTTGCGCTTGTTATTACAGTTTAGTGAATCAAGCCCAATATGTGAAATTAGGCTTAGTTGTATTAATAGAACACAGCATTTTCTATTGTGAAATCTTACACAATGCAATTTCTGGTACATTAAAAGCCTTTATGGGCCTGGATAGCCTTTGGCAACCTTCTGTCTATACTAATTGTTGGTTTCCTTCCTTTACATGCTCCTGGGGACCACTGTGAAGGCCTCTGACAATACAGTGAGTGAAGCCCAATTAGTTTTATAAAACTCTTTGAAGTTTATGATATCTGCTTGTGTTGAAATGTAGGAAGTTTAGCATGGATTAGAGCTGTTCTCTCTGAGTGATCGGTAAAGTGGCGGGAATTAACGCTGCCCAGATATAACAGGGTTGTTGGGAGTATCAAAAATTGTGAAATAAATATCAGTTTATCTTGATTTTTTTTGTATTCATACTGAGCAGACACCCCCAGCTCTGGCATTAGCTCAGGGGAAAATATTAAAAATGATTTTAGGATACCGATAGTACCCCTTCTATGTACTACCTCGTCTCCATGTGCAGCGGCCCGCCATCAAATAGGTTTAGTTAGGTCATTATAAGGTTAATATTAGATTGAAAGATGTGAGAGGGTTAGACATTGTTTCCAGAGTGTAGGTTAGGTTGAGGGTTAGGCAAAGGGCAAGGGTGAAGGTTAGGCATAGGGCAAGGGTGAGGGTCAGGCATTGGGCAAGGGTGAGGGTCAGGCATTGGGCAAGGGTGAGGGTCAGGCATTGGGCAAGGGTGAGGGTTAGGCATTGGGCAAGGGTGAGGGTCAGGCATTGGGCAAGGGTGAGGGTTAGGCATAGGGCAAGGGTGAGGGTTAGGCATAGGGCAAGGGTGAGGGTTAGGCATAGGTCAAGGGTGAGGGTTAGGACCTCTGTTCCTTATCTTGAAGGAAAACAGTACTTCATCAGGATAGTCAAACTCGATTGATTTCTAGTTCACCTAAGTAGGGAAAGGGTTAAGTTTAAGCATTGGATTAAAGTAAGAGCTATCAGTATAGTGGTTCCTAAAAAGTCAAGTTTTGTTTTAAACAGAAACCGTAACCAAGAATTGAACTTCATCCCAATCAGTAGCTGATATTCCCTTTCCCATGAGAAATCTATTCCTTTTCTCAAACGGATCATCAGGAGGGTCTGTATGGCTAATATTGTGGTAAAACCCCTCCCACATTGTGGTTGCAATTTGGCACAGAGGTAGTTCAGGAGGTACTCTTCTACCTTGAAAATTTGGGGAGTGTAGGAGGTGAGGCTGTGGAGATATTTGGGGTATTTTGCGCCAGCAGCATGATTGAATAGAAATGTGGCCGCCCAGGATCACACTGCGCAAGCGAGGCAGTGCAAATTTACAGGCAGGATGATCAGACACAACACAGTCTCTGAATGATCCTCTGGTCCCCCCCAGCAGCTTTGTTCTTAACAGCCGACTTACTAGTCGACGGTCTTTGCCTCCTCGTTCGCTCTCCCTTTGCCAGGAGCGTCCTGAGCAGAAGCAGTATGTGAAAACTTTGTACTGGACCTGCAAAGGAACACGAATGAGGACACACATGGCCAGGGTCGTGCAGGCACAGTTGACGGTGACTTGCGGTCAAGAAACTGAGCTGCGGCAGGGGACTGGAGAATCGTTCAGAGATGGCGTGGGCACAGGGAGGCTGCAGGGGGCTGGCAGAAACCCCAGGTAATTGAAAGCTTTTTTTTTTTTTGTATCATATTTCAGTACCGCTTTAAGGGTGGGGGTACATTTGGTTACCTACACTGAAAGGGCTCTGGCTATCTATATTGAAAAGGGGACATCTGGCTACATACTGTATATCTACCTATATTGAAAGGGGGCATCAGGCTACCTTTACTGAAAGGGGGGGAGGGGACATCTGACTAGCTATACTGAATTTCTGGCTACCTACACTGAAGGGGAGGACTAACCTTCAGGAGGAGGGAGAGGGGCCTGCCAGCTTAAGTTTGCCAAGGGGCACTTTAAACGGCCCTTGTAAGCATAGATTTAGGGTAAATAGTGGGGTTTTGATATGGGTCAGGTGAGTTGAGGATGAGGAAATGAAAAGTTAAATATCATGTACATTTCAGTCCCTTTCATTACGGGGTGCACTCAATAGACGCCCAGATTAGCAGTACTAAATTTACATGTACCAACCTAACGCACAGACAACATGAGCAGAGCTGACAAGATGCATGCAGTTATTTCAGGGCTATAATACGTGGACTGAGATCTCTAGATAACACAAATGTTAAACTCTCTTATACTAGAAATCTTGTTATGGTTTGAGAACAGTTCCAATTTGCCCTCCTTTTTAACACTAGTGACCAGGGCCAGATTTCTGGAAAGGAAACAAAGGCCCGGGTCTTGGGCGGCAGCAGCCCATGGGGGCACCTGGATGTGAAAGAGGAGTTGCTGCATATGAAAGAGGAGGGTGAAAATGGGGAGCAACTCATGGAAAAGGGAAACTGCTGCTCAAGGTGGCTTTTCATGAGATTCATTTAAGTGATACACATAAAAGGGGGGCTGTACATGGAATGGGAGGGGTGCTGCTGTACATGGATGGTACACATGGATGAGGGGGGCTGCACATGGAATGGGAGGGGTGCTGCTGCACATGGAAGGAGAACCACAACATACTTGGCCTAGGGGCACAAAGTATAAATCCGGCCTTGCTAGTGACCCCTCGATCTGTAAACCGGTTTTGAAAGTGGGATTGTAGGAGTGACATCCGGTGAGATGCTGATCCTGTTGTCTCGTCCACAGCAACCTGTCCACCATTGTGTCTCTTCCCGGGGGAGATAGCCTGCAGGGCTTTGTGCTAGTCACACTGCTGGTAGAACTAGCTGCCATTCCTGGCGTCAAGGTGAGCACACGCTATGAAAAACAACTGAAAGATGCGTAACGTCTCAGGTACCGATACACAGGGCAGGTCTTATCAGATCTTCATAGAATGTGTTTATTGAACAGATCCCGGGAATGTCTAACAATGACGCTGGTGAAACATAGGCTGCCTAGATACGGTTTATCTGTGTTTTTCTGTGTTTCCCCATTGCCACCATGGACTTAATCAGCTTCAGCTAAACATTATACACTTTTTACTGACATCGGGCTTTGCTGAGTAATCTGACCGCTCTGTGTACTTTATGTGACTGTGTACCAAGGCCTTACATCACGGAGTGCAGAAATAAACCAGGCACACTGATAATGAAAGTAAATATCACACTGGCTCACTGGCTCATGTGGATCACACCCAGGGCCGTTTCTGGCTCCAGGCAAGGCAAACCGTATTATCCCTCCCATAAATACTGTAGTGAAAAGGCGGGGCAGGGAGACAAAGTTAAAGTGGCACACCCATTTTTTCCATACAAAAAACTTTCACTGTCCTGAGTTGATATGGTCAGGAGTGATTGCAATCCTTCCGTGTGGTCAGCCCTAGTTCTCAGTTTAGATTGTGCAGGAGGAATTATAGTGAAAATAACCTAAATTAATCAAATTGCTTATTTTGTTAAAATATTTATTTATTTATAAATTATTTAGTCAGTATTTGCTGTCCTGCCAGGTGCTCTCTGCAGAATGTTTAGTTACTGAGAACTCCAAAGCCAGAAGAAAATATACCTGGTCTCCCAGAATGCTTTGGGGGTGGGAAGCGTGAGACGCCAACCTGTTAACCTGATGAAGCAAATGGTTGAGTTGGATTTATCCTTTAGGGCCAATTCACACTTACAATTGCAAAACGCTAGCATTTTGGCGCAGCTTTTGTACGCGATGATCGCGTATTTTCATTGTACACTTTCGTGATTTTTGAGCGATCACGATTAGTGTTTTTTTTTAGCATTGCAATCACAATCGTTCTAAAATTGTAAAAAAAAAATGCTGCATGTAGCGCATTTTAGTTTAGCGCTAATCACAAATCGCAGACGATCGTGGCAGTAAGATCACTGCCATATAGTTAAAATTGCACTAGCGCTTTAATAAGTGCTAGTGATCGCCAGCGATTATCGGTAAACGCCGGATAATAGCCCACGTGTGAATGTCACTTGTCTAGGCCGGCCTGTATGACTGTACGGTGATTGCTGGGCAAACGAAATAAATAGTTGGATCTTTTGTACATTGGCATACCTCCCAACTTTTTGAGATGAGAAAGAGGGACACTTAAGCCACGCCCCTGTCATGCCCCTAGTCACGCATATCATAAAGATTTCATAAGAAAAATATGTTGTTTTACAGTATAATTCAAACCACACTGGTCCTTTCTATCCTGGTTCATTTTCCTTCCTTTTAACATTTTAAAATTCGTAATATATCAATTTAAAGGATGGGGATAAAGTTTAGAGCCAAACAAACACATTTTGTAGTAGAGAAATATATATTTACATAGAAAGAGGGACAAAGTCCTGAAAGAGGGACAAATGAGGGGGAAAGAGGGACAGAGGGGCAGGGCTCCCAAAGAGGGACTGTCCCTCCAAAAGAGGGACAGTTGGGAGCTATGCATTGGTGAAGTCATGGGTTTACCATAGAACAGTGTATGGTTCATTTATAAAGTGTAAACAACTAAGGAAAATTCAATATGCTGAATAGCTGATTGTTGTCTTTCTTATAGGCGATCATCCAGGCAGTAAGAGGCATGGAATGTGATGATAAGCAGGCACTATTCACAGCTCTGCAAGACATAGAGCGCTCCATAGTCAAGATGAAGGAGGCGTTACGTCTCATGTATGGTCAGTAAGCAGGTCACTCATTATTATACTTCTCTTACCTCTGTTCTTAAAGTGGGATGAAACTCTAGATTAACTACAGAAAAAAATAATGCAATAAGTACTTACGGTACTTATTTAGCTTACTTATCCTATTGTCTTTAGTGTTCTCTGTCAGATTTAGGAGAAATGTGATATGAAAAGTAAAAGAAAAGAATATTTCTGCTGGCTTCTGCCCTTTTTAATTTTTTATCCCACCCAGCTCAGTGTTAATTTTCTCTCACTGCTGCCACAGCTTATTGTTCCTCCCCCAGCAAACATCACCTAGAGATCAGGCTTACTTCACTGTGTGGGGGGAAATCCACTGTAATGCTGGGCATACACTCATACAATTACGCGCCGGATCTAGCCGCTGGCTCGATGCCCGCTCATCCCCGCGTGCGTGCGGATCGATTCCCGCTCATCCCCGCCGGCGCTCCTTATCAGCAGCTCGATTCCCCGCTATTGTCCGCCGGCAGGGATCGAGCGGGGAATCTATCCGGCAGGTCATCGGACCTGTCGGATATTATTAATCGAGCCATCAGCGGCTCGATTGATAAGGACTAGAAACTCTGTGTATGCCCAGCATAAAGGTCCGTACACACGCCGGACTGGAGGCAACGACGGGTCCGTCGTCACCTCCCGCTGGGTGGGCGTTCCAGCAACAGTCCGGCGTGTGTACAGTCTGTCGGCGGACTGATACGGCTGTTTCTGAGCGATCCGCCGGGCGGATTGCTCAGAAACAGCCGTATTAGTCTGCCGACATACTGTATACACGCCGGACTGTCGCTGGAATGCCTACCCAGCGGGAGGTGACGACGGACCCGTCGTTGCCTCCAGTCCGGCTTGTGTACGGACCTTAAGGGGGGTGGATTTCAATTACCTTTTGGTCATTGTGTCCTTATCTTATCTGAAATAGGAAGCTTTCTTGCATGTTGTAATAAGCTTGTGACTGTAACTAAAAAGAAACCTCCCACAATGCCTATTTTAGAAGAAAAAGAGGGTTACACCATCCATCTCCTCTGTGCTGCTGAAAGATTAACTCTTTGTGGCCAGCATTGCAGCACTAAAGCTCTACAGTTTCATTATCAATTCCTGACTATTTTCAATGTTCCTTTCCCACTTCCTCCCCAATATGTTTTAAAAACAGTGGTCAAGACAGGGTGGTAGAGATAGAAATGTCTTCTGACAAAGTTGCAGCACTGGCCACAAACAGTTCATTTCTCTTAGTAAAGGGCTAGATTAGGTGATTTGCTTTGTGCTGGGGAAGGAACTCTAATTCTCCTGGCAATAAGAAGCTACTGGATGCAGCCTGCCAGAAAGCCAATCTGCAACACGTTTCTGTTTATGGCTCATTCATTGGGCCTGATTCACAAAGCGGTGCTAACCTAGTTAACACGCCTAAAGACTTTGGGTGTGCTAAGTAGGGTGCTAAGTACTTAGCACGCACCAAAGTAAATCAGATCGCGCGCAAAGTATCGCGCATAGGTGCAACGTTTAGGGCGCATCCAATGCGCCGTTATAGGCGCATCGGGTGCGCCGTTTTCGCCGCACCCAATGCGAAGTTTCTTGCGCACCGGCCTTTGCGCATACAAAGTTTTGCACTTTGCGCGCAAGCTCTAATTAGTGTGCGGAAAGGATTTTTAGGCCTGATAAGTGGCTTTTCACAAGCGTGCTAACAGTTAGCACCGCTTTGTGAATCAAGCCCATTGTATTCTAATCTGATTATGACCCATTTCTTCAATTTGCCATCCACTGATCTGTACTGGCTGCACATGGAAAAAATGTTTCATTGGATCGCGCATATACATAAGAAATTGTTTAATTCTACCACTACAACCCACATTGTTAGATTTTGTGCTGGCAGTGATTATCCATCACCTAACAACTAGCATCTGCTGTCATTTGTTCTCCTTTAGACTATGTGGATTCAGATGTGTTCTATAATACAATCCGGGCTTTTCTCTCTGGGTAAGTCTTTCTCCGTTGCTTCTAATATGTGATATGTAGGAAAGACCAAACGGGAGTTCCGATCCCGGATCGGTGAGCATGTCACCAGTATCCGGGGTAAAAAGAAGAGCAAGGATAATAGCCAAATTGACCTGTCTGTGTTAACTTCAGTGGCTCGTCATTTCAGAACCGCGCATGGCGGCAGACATGACCAGGTCCACTTCATCGGGTTAGATCGTATACACGGTTCGATACGTGGTGGTAATTTGGATCGGCTACTTTTGCAGAGGGAGGCCCGATGGATCTATGAGCTGTCAGCTACTGAGCCCCCAGGACTTAATGAATCCTTTGGCTATGCGCCGTTTCTGCCGCCCTGAATGTCTGCGGAGCTCTCCTCCTCCTTCCTATGTATACCCGGTATCCCACTGCTTCATCTATTTCATTTCTTTGATATATATATATATATATATATATATATATATATTTTTTTTTTTTTTAATAGCAAAATTATCTGGGAGAGTTTTGGGGGTTTGAGATCCCCCATTCTCTTCTCTTCCCTTTTTTTTGACTGTTTTTCTAATGTATTCATTGGGCATTGGTATGACTTTTTTGTAAAAGCTATACTTATCTGTCAAATATAAAGATTTGGTAATTATGAGATATTGTTATGGCCACCTAACATTTATATCTATGTGTTTAGTTATATTTATGGTTGGATGTGTCAGCTATACAGTATATTCTGTTCACACACCACCTTATGTGAGAATTTTTCTTGATTAAGCATTTATTGGCTCTGATTGCCCTCCCCCCTTTCCTCCCGCAGTGGACGCAGTGTTGTTGCCAGTCCTGCGCTCCATGTGTGGGGGTTTGGGGGTGAGGCACAGCACTTCGCTCGCTCCCTTGTGCGCCATCTGGAACGCAGGTGAATTTGATTTCCTGCTTCTGGCTGGTGGGCAGGGAGCGCAGGCATTGCTGGGAGCCTACGTACTTCCGCCGCTCCGGCGGCGTCTTCAAAAGGCTTCTGCCTATGAACAACTTTGTTCATCACGCCTTCCTTGAGAAAGCTGGCCGTTTGCCAGCGAAACATGTCGGACGGCTTTGGCATGGCATCTTTTTAGCTGGTTGCTAGGCCCCCGCCACCTTGCCGGGCTACGCCGCACGCCTCAAGCTGATTCCTACAGCACAGCTCTATACTAACCGCAGGATCCACCGTCATGTGACAGACAATCTCATTGGGGACTCATTACAGGTGCCAACAGCCTTCACCATTCCCTGCACGGTAGCCAATCTGGGCTGGATCCTCTTTAGGTTTGATCTAACCATCACTTCTTAGGACCCCATTATCTTGGGGACCATACTATCTACCACACATCCATTCACCTGCATGTGGAGTGGCATTTATATGAGGTAACATGGTCGCAATATCCAACATGGACCTTTGCTGACACCTGGATGGTAAGCTACAATAGACACCATGCTTGCATGACACGCTGTTGATGCGACCTATATTGCTGTTTGAGCTTCCTAATGACTTTGCTGCTTCCGCACTAACAAGACGCTATACAGGCTTGTCCTTCATAGTGACTGCGGCTGAGTATGCTGGAATAGTTTACTAACAACCTTGCTTGTGATTTCAGCCTGTGGCTACTGAAAATTTTTTTGCATCTATTCCCAGGAATTTGGTGGAACATACTGCTAATTTGACTCCCAGTTGATTCCCCCCAATAATAACTGGAATATGCCAATTTTGAGCTCTTTGTGGATCCCAATATCTGGGGGCATTGTGCACGTGTGTGAGGACGCCGGCTTGGTTGCGGGGTGGCCACCTAGCTATTTTTAAATGTAAATGTGTATGTGTGTACGTCTTTTTGTATAATAACATTTTCTTTTTGAAACTTTATTAGTCATTGAGCTGATTTGTTGGCTTTACTCCCCATTTTTCCATATCCTATAGTTTCAGATCTAATATGTGATAAATTGCCAGCCCTCTCCATGAGTCGACGATCTCCTGATGAAAGTTAAAGGACAACTGAAGTGAGAAGAACATGGAGGCTGCCATATTTGTTACATTTTCAACAATACCAGTTTCCTGGCAGCCCTGCTGATCTACAGTATTTGGCTGCAGTAATGCCTGAATCCTGTATCTGGACCAAGCATGCAGCTAATCTAAGTGTTAGCACGGCAGTGAAAAGCCTCTTAGCATGTGCAAAGTGGCTTTGCACGCGCTAATATGCGCACACGCAAAGTTCAGCGCTGCTCGTGAAACGTCGCACCAGTGCGCGTGCAAAAATAGCCTGATAAGCGTACTTTGCAGGCGGACGGTGCAACGTTTCGCACACACCGGTGCAACGTTCCGCGCGCACCACATAACGCACAATCAGTAACAGCTTTGCCCGTGCAAACTACTTCTCACCCTAGTTTGCACGTGCAAAGCTTTTAGGCATGCTACCTGTGTTAGCACGCTTTAGTGAATCAAGCCTCTGATCTGCAAATGCTTGTTCAGGGTCTATGGCTAAAAGTATTAGAGGCAGAGGATCAGCAGGACTGCCAAGTAACTGGTATTGCTTAAAAGGAAATAAATTGGCAGCTTCCATATCCCTCTCACTCCAGGTTCCCTTTAATCAGAGAACGTGAAGGGAAAAGTGATTGAGTTATTATTATGGGACCAGTTCAGGTACAGCCAACAGTGCACTAATATTTTCACTTTTTACTCTAGTTACTGTTGTTCTCAGCTACAGTATACTGTATCGATGTCCAGTGTAACGTCATCTTGGCCAGGAATGTAGCTGAAGCACGCCTGTGCACGATTAAGCTTGCTCCTGTGCACACCTCCGACACTATCTGCTGCAGCACTAATTGGTGAAAGGGAATATATGTTCCCTAGGCCAATAAGATTGATTTTTACCATTAAAGATACTCTAATTTTTTTCAGTTCAGGTTCACAAAACCATTAGTGGGCTCCTGTGCACTGCAGAATAAATGAAGGGGCCCCGTGTGAGTGGCCATAATCATAACAGATTATGGCTGGCTCCAGATAATGTCAATAACATAAAAGTACACAAATCTAGGTTGCTAGGCACTGTTTTAATGTAGCACACATTTCATACTTGTGTAGCATGACTGGGCCACAAGCAAATTTCACTGTTCTTCCTGGGTTTCAGAGAGAAATACACAGAGAAGAGCTGAAAGAATAATCCTGCCCTGAAACTGTGGTGCAGCTGCATGGGCCCTATGCGGCTGACTGGTCTGCATGGGTCTATGTCCGCCTCTGCACTGTAGCATTGTGGCATCAGGCCCCTTGATGTGGTATGTTGCATCATCTAAAAATGGCACATGCCTTCGCAGAAGTAGTGATAGCCCCATTGGGAAGCAGCAGATTTGGGCGCATGAGACAAGTGGACAAAAAGGGCGCCCCATTCACTCCCATTATAAATATCATTTAATGGGCGCCGAACAGGGAAAAAAGGTCGCCGGAGATTATTAACGTTTTACAAACGGCGCCCGGAGATTTTTAATGTTTTATAACTGTGCTTGTGGTGATTTACGTTTAGAAAATGAGCCCGTGACGAATAACGTTTATAAAAATACTAAACATATTTTTCCTATTTAATTAAAACATTATTTAACATTTTAACCCTTACTGTTCGTAAAACATTATTATTCACAAAATAAAGCGATCAGTACATGACGTAAATTGCAATATATTTTTTACAATCACTATTTGTAAAACATTTCTAAAACATTATTATCCACTCAAAAAAATTATTTAATTTTTTTTATTTAAATATTTTATTTATTAATGTTTGTAAAACATTATTATCCATAGGGGGTCTTAGGTTTAGGCACCACCAGGGGGGTCTTAGGTTTAGGCACCATCAGGGGGTCTAGGGGTTTATTAATGTTTGTAAAACATTATTATCCATAGGGGGTCTTAAGCCGCATCTACATGAGTAGATGCGGCCGCGATGCTCCTTATCAATCGAGCCGCTAATGCGGCTCGATTGATAAGATCCGACAGGACGGATCTCCGCAGCGCCGATTCCCTGCTCGCTCCCCGCGAGGGGACAA
Organism: Hyperolius riggenbachi; assembly: GCF_040937935.1. Classification (NCBI taxonomy): domain Eukaryota; kingdom Metazoa; phylum Chordata; class Amphibia; order Anura; family Hyperoliidae; genus Hyperolius; species Hyperolius riggenbachi. Next base: position 108,192,965 of record NC_090648.1, on the reverse strand, counting down.
TGGCAGGGAATCGAGCGGAAGATAAGCGGCGCCGGCGGGGACGAGTGTGCACGAGTGGGGAATCGAATGCGGCGCACGCGCGGCGAGCGGGGACGCGGCGGGCACGCGGAAGAGGCGATCCGGCGGCTAATCGAACCGCCGGATCGCTACAATGTCCCATAGTCTAGATGGGGCTTTAGGTTTAGGCACCACCAGGGGGGTCTTAGGTTTAGGCACCACCAGGGGGTCTTAGGTTTAGGCACCACCAGGGGGGTCTTAGGTTTAGGCACCCCCAGGGGGGTCTTAGGTTTAGGCACCACCAGGGGGGTCTTAGGTTTAGGCACCACCAGGGGGGGTCTTAGGTTTAGGCACCATCAGGGGGTCTAGGGGTTAGGGATAGTTACAGGGAGGGCTTTGGGGTGGTTAGTTTTAGGCACCACCAGGGGGGTCTTAGGTTTAGGCACCACCAGGGGGGTCTTAGGTTTAGGCACCACCTGGGGGTCTAGGGGTTAGGGATAGGTACAGGGAGGGTTCTGTGTGAGAGTAGGGTTAGGTATAGTTTTAGTACAATTTTAATAATACTAATCAACAGTTATTATGAATGTACTTATATTAATATCATTGTTATAAACAATATTTTCACATTTTATTATAATAATAAACGATAAATCAAGATTATTCATAACAATATATAATTATAATGTTTAAACAAATAATACTGGTTTTTTTAACAAACGTAATTATAAGTTTCAGTTTAGAAACAGGGAAGATTAACGTTTTAAGAATTGCCGATTTCATACACATTATTTAATGATTTATAAATTCTTAAAACACTATTTGTAAACGAAATTCTACACAATATTTTTATAAACGATAATACTGCTTATCGTTTACACCACGCGCCCTTTTTTCTCGACGCCCTTATTTGATGTACGCATCACATTGACCGTGGTGCGACGTGTTGTTGTGTTTCTCGTCATGGCACTGCAAGAGCTGCAGTGCATCATGTGCAGTAGCCCCCTGAAGTGAGGCATACTTTCGATGAAAGCTATGCCTCGCTGATTTGGTCGCACCAGAGCGATGCTACATGGCGCAACCTGTCATGGCAGTTTTGGTGCGACTGTATAGTAATCGCAGCAGCAGAAACATGTTTTCTTTACAAAGGCTCCACTTTCTGGTTGCAGCACTGTATAGCAGGCTATGCCCTCTAGTGACTGGAGGAAGTAACCACCTTGCTCCAACTATACTCCACAAGACCTCCAGACTTGCATGGAGGTGAACAACGAAATAGTAATTTTTCAATCCTGATGCAAATTTTGTTGCTATTTGCATACAGATTAATATCAGACCACTCAAAATCAATTTCAACTCTATCAAGGTAGAAAAAATGTGAAATTCATTGCTTATTTTGATTATTTTTAGCCCTGATGGCAACAGGTATCTAGGTTATTACAGTAGCAGGAAAACAGGGCGCCAGCTGTGGGTGGATGAAAAGGGCACCGCCAAAGACTTTAACCACTTGAGGACCCACCCTTTACCCCCCCTTAAGGACCAGCGCTGTGCTGAGTGATCTGTGCTGGGTGGGCTCTGCAGCCCCCAGCACAGATCATGTAGCAGGCAGAGAATCAGATCACCCCCCTTTTTTCCCCACTAGGGGGATGATGTGCTGGGGGGGTCCGATCTCTCATGCCTGCATGTGGCTGGCGGGGGGGGCAGCTCAAAGCCCCCCTCCGCGGCGAAATTCCCCCCTCCCTCTCCTACCTGCTCCCCCCCCCCGGAGATCAGGGCTGCACAGGACGCTATCCGTCCTGTGCAGCCAGTGACGGGACGTCCCCTGTCACATGGCGGCGATCCCCGGCCGCTGATTGGCCGGGGATCGCCGATCTGCCTTACGGCGCTGCTGCGCAGCAGCGCCGTACAAATGTAAACAAAGCGGATTATTTCCGCTTGTGTTTACATTTAGCCTGCGAGCCGCCATCGGCGGCCCGCAGGCTATTCACGGAGCCCCCCGCTGTGAATTGACAGGAAGCAGCCGCTCGCCCGAGCGGCTGCTTCCTGATTAATCAGCCTGCAGCTGGCGACGCAATACTGCGTCGCTGGTCCTGCAGCTGCCACTTTGCCGACGCGCGGTATGAGTGCGCGGTCGGCAAGTGGTTAATGCAATTACCGTTAATACGGCAAAAACAGCAGAAGAAAAGGCGCCGCGATAAATATTGTTAACAACATTAGAACATTAAAGTTTTTGAAGTATGTTATCGTTTTAGAAGCTTGCAACGTTATAGTTTTTTTTATTATTTTGTTTGTATGTACAGATTTTACGTTATCAAAGATATTATGACTTCTATGTGTAAAAGGGTGTTTCTGCAGAGGGAGTGGTTAGGGTTAGGCACCACCAGGGGGAGTGGTTAGGGTTAGGCACCACCCGGGCGGCGGTTAGTTTTAGGCAACACCGGGGGGGGGGGATTGTTAGTGTTAGGCACCACCGGGGTGTGATTAGGGTTAGGCGCCACCAGGGGAGTGGTTAATTTTAGGCACCACCAGGGGAGGGTTCTGTGTGAGGGTAGGGTTGGGTTAAGCTGTATTGTTGAATTACACAACTATTTTTAACGTTAATATCTTTTCCTTATTATTTCCCGCCTGTTTTAACAACAGTATTTATCGTTTGACACCGATGTTTATCGTTATCAGATTTCGTTATCCACTGCCGCCATTTTGTTATCCCTTTTTTACGGCGCCCTTTTTTCATGCACGCATTATTACAGAGTGAGAATGGGCTCAGTGGTAGCATCTTATAAAATGGGCATTGGATGTAAACAATCTTTTAAAGGGACTCCGAGCTCAACATAGAATAGAAAATGGTACTCACCCGGGGCTTTCTGCAGCCCAGTGTAGGTCTGGAGGTCCCACGCCGGCGTCCTGGCTCGTCTCCCAAGGGCTCCTCAGAAATGGCTGGACGGCGGCAGCCGGGCGACACTGGCCCCGAGTGTCGGGCTCCTCTTCCTGATACATCATGGCTGTCGACATCACGCCGGCCTCCTCACGTTATCACAGCGGCCGGCATGACAGTACGGCGCTTGCGCGATTAAACCGCGCATGCGCCGTACTGTCACGCCGGCCGCCGTGATTTCGACAGTCATGACAGCTGCAGAAAACCCCGGGTGAGTACCATTTTCTATTCTATGTTGAGCTCGGAGTCCCTTTAAATGTTTATTTTACAAATAGAAATCAGATCCTTTCTTGCATCTTGGACAGAGCTTTGGGAAAATTACAGCCACAAAATGATTGGTTGTTAAAGACAACACTCTGATCTCTTGACATCTCCGATTGGCGCTATTGCAACACTGGATCTGTATTTGTGTTTCTTATTATTAGAAAAGGTCTTCTGTTCTGAATGAGCCAACTTGTTTTTTTTTATGTTCAATGACCATTTAAAGAAAAGCGTGTAAAGGGTAAAGCTTTTTCTTGGAACTTGTGTCTGACATCCCGTCTGAATATTGAACTCCATCTGAAGAATGCATGCCACTGAGATTGGCTCTAGCTCAGCTCTAAAAATTGAATTTCTTCACGTCCTGGTTGAATGAGGAATACTCCAGTTCATAGTTACTCATGGGCGAAGCATTCCATGGGATAGATAGTAGCAGAGATTAGGGGACAAAGCCCCCAGCATCTGACTGCCTATTTTCAGATTTAGCCTTATTACACCATGAGCTTGCTGGTTAGTCTGTACCCCTACAGTATATAAAAAAAGAGTAAATGTACATCTTTGTTATATTTTCAGTTAATTTAACATTCATTTGGTTTCTCTCCATAATAAAAGCACAATGAATCGTGCCTTCCATAGTTTACAAACAGTACCCCAAATCCCTACATGCAGATATTACCTACTAGAACTAGACCACCAGAAACAGCAGAGGTATGGGTGGTCCTGCGTTCCACGGGTTATAGCCGCTGCAGTGGAACTTATCTGAATGTTTGGAAACCCTGGGAGACCATGCTGATTAAAGGTGTAGTTAGCTTTAAAGCAGACCTTGAAGAGGGGACAAGGAGAACACAGAGAAATCCACCTTGTGTCCACCCTTTGCATGTTTATAGAGATCAGCCTGTCTAATTCTTCCCTCTCAGCAAGTAATCAGCTAGAGTAATTTGAGCTGTCTGCCAACTGATGAAATATGTAAATATGTAAACACATGGGGTTAACCCTTTCTGCGCTCCCAGGATACCAGGTAGTAACCATTCTGCGGAATCTCAGTAGGAGTTCTATAGACTGTAACAAGGAAACATTTTTCTCTAAAGGTTATTTTGCTGTTGCTTATCTTTTAGAGCAGAGAGGAAGTTCTGAGTTCAGGTCCACTTTAAACGGAAGACGGTTCCACCCTCCACACTGGTATAAAAGTTGAGCACTACTTACTTTCTCAACGGCCGGATTCATACTCTTTGCATCTGTAGGACAACTTTTTTGTTGCTTCCTTTTTTTGTGCATCATCTACAAGGAAAGGGCAGTGGTGGTGTTGGCAAGGACAGCGACAGGCAGGGACAGGGGGGAGGCAGGAAATTTGGGCGCATGAGGCAGGTGGATAAAAAGGGCGCAGCCATTCACTCCCATAATAAATATCATTTAATGGGCGCCCAACAGGAAAAAAGGGCGCCGGAGAAAAATAACGTTTTACAAGGGGCGCCCGGAGACTTTTAATGTTTTATAACTGCTTCTCATGATTACACATTATTTAATGTTTTATAATTTTTTAAACATTATTTTTAAACGAAAAACAGCACAACATTTTTTTAAAACGTTATTTATGCTTATCACAGGGGGGTCTTAGGTTTAGGCACCACCAGGGGGAGTCTTAGGTTTAGGCACCACCAGGGGGGTCTTAGGTTTAGGCACCACCAGGGGGGTCTTAGGTTTAGGCACCACCAGGGGGGTCTTAGGTTTAGGCACCACCAGGGGGGTCTTAGGTTTAGGCACCACCAGGGGGGTCTTAGGTTTAGGCACCACCAGGGGGTCTAGGGGTTAGGGGTAGGTACATGGAGGGTTCTGTGTGAGAGTAGGGTTAGGTATAGTTTTAGTAAAATTCTTATTATCCTTTTATAAAACATTATTATACATTTCACTTTTTAAACAGGGAAGATTAACATTTTTACAAGTGCTGATTTCATACACATTATTTAATGATGTATAACTTTATAAAACATTATTTTTAAACGAAATATAGCACAATTGTTTTTAAACGTTATTCATGCTTATCGTTTAAAACCCTACGCCCTTTTTTAACGTACGCGTGACGGGGTCACCGATTAATGGCATTTGATAGCGATGGTGTTTGTGTTCGGCACAGGCAGAGGGTAGTTAGGCATAGATGGAGGAGGTTAGTGTGAGGATAGGATTAGATAGGCCAGTAACAGTACCAATATTCTAATATCGATAGCAGGTGATAGTAGAATATTGGTAAAATTACCAGTATTCTACCCGCCGCAATATCTTCTGCCAAAATTAACATGCATGCATTTTTATTAAATATGTACATAAAAACAAGGTAAACTAGCTGAAATCCAGACTGCCATTGTCCTTGCCACATTTGGGTCAGAAATGAAGGCATGGCTTCTTGGAACTTGCCACTTGACTTGACAGGCTTCTATAGCTCTAGCCATTCAACAAATGATTTTAGATGTCTTTTAAGAAGTTTTGTTTTGTTAGGGTTATTATTAGGGTTTTTATTTGCAGATCTGTGTGATTTAGTTAGAAACTCATGATGACACTAGAGGAATTACATACTGAATAGTCACTTCAGTTCCCAGAGTGGATCTGACCCATGTGTAATTGAATAATGCTGTCTTATTAACCTCTGTCCGTGAATGATTCAGTAATATGTTTCTGGAATATTGTAGGGGAATCTTCTGCTTGTGCTCTACATGCAGATTGTCATATCAGATGTCCTCGCTTCCCCTGCAGCCTGCATTTCTCGTAACAAAGCCCCCCCCCCCCCTCCCAGCTCCTTGTGGGCATCTGATGGAAGGATCATCCCGCATTCTACAATGCCACTGCTTACCCAAGTGTTTGCTGTATGTCAGTGAAAAGTGGATGTATGGTAACTAAGCTTGCTGCTCCCTATCAAAATAATAATAATAATCCTACCATTTGTATAGCACTTTTCTCCTGTTGGTCTCAAATTGCTCAAGAGCTGCAGCCACTAAAGGCACGCCGACCTGTGCCCACGCAATGACATACCGATCTTCTGTTCCCACGCTGAAGCTTACTTTCACTTCTTGAAGCCGGGGTTCATTGCATCTGCGCGGGCCCTGGTCGTGGTCAGTAGAAAGTTTCTCGTATTGCACCTGGGCAGAATGCTCCGGGCCACGGGAAAGCGTATGAGGATACGCTTGGCCAGGATGCTTCGACTTAGAAGTCGGCTTCCACTGTGAGAAGAAAAGTGAGCCACGGAATGGAGGATGGGTATGTCACGGTGTGGGCACAGGTTGGCTGCAGGGGGCTGGCAGAAGCCCCAGGTAAGTGAAACTCTTATTTTTTCAGGACCTTTCAGTTCCGCTTTAAACAAAAAACATTTCTTTGTTACAGCTGATACAAATCCTAAAATAAATCTACAGTGTGTCTACTTTCTGCTTTCATGGAAGCAGACATATAGTTAACATCCTGTGCTTTAAAATTAGCTCATCTCCCATCTCTGCCGGGATAGATCAAGTTACAATTTGTAATTAGACACAAATGTGCAGACACAGTGACACGGTGTGCAGCGATTGTCACAGCTGATTCCTCCTCTTAGTCTGTGGCATGCTGTGACATAGTGTGCAGCGACTGTCATTGAAGATTCTTCCTCTCAGTTTGTGGCATGCTGTGACATAGTGTGCAGTGATTGTCACTGGGGATTCCTCCTCTCAGTCTGTGTCCTGCTGTGACATAGTGTGCAGCGATTGTCACTGGGGATTCCTCCTCTCAGTCTGTGTCCTGCTGTGACATAGTGTGCAGCGATTGTCACTGTGGATTCCTCCGCTTCCAGTAGAATCTAGAGTTTTCTCTCATCCACTAATGTGTTTAAGTCTGGAAATAAGTCCATCAATTTCTCAAAAATTGTGTCCCTGGTTACAGTATAGCAGGAAGTGAGTTCTATCCTCAAGAGTCTTCTGCTCACAGTGTTGACATAGTCTATGCTCCCTGGGTTTGTCTCTCAGTAATATGTTATTGGCATGCAGGCATGATCAGTACAGGTGTCCAGACATAGTGAAGTGATTATCTACCCCCAAAAGTAGCGCTAGAGGTCCTTTTAAGGAAACAAACAAATCATCAACCGAATAGTTTTGGTGAAGATGTGCTGAAGGTTGAAACCAACATCCACATGACCCCAAAAAGTCTCTATGTGACACTTCCACAGATCAAAGGCAGCTCCACCAGTGGTGATCAAATGGAAAACAAGCACTCACCTCTGACTGTGTGGGGACCTTTAGTAATGCAGCTTTTGTATTTCACCCAACACGCTATAACATTAACAGAATCATAATCAACTTTATTCGCCAAGTACGCAATATGACATACTCGGAATTGGTTATGGTTCACATGGCAATGGCAGTAGTACAAGACTGTGTTTGTACTACTGTCATGTACTACTGCCATTGCCATGTTTACCATAACCAATTCCGAGTACGTCATGCGGCATACTTGGCAAATAAAGTCAATTCTGATTTTGTTAATGTTATAGTGTTTTGGATGAAGGTCCCCACAGTGGTCAGACCACTAGGGCCGGGTCCCACTTTCAGCACTGTCGGTGTGCTTGCTGGTTGTCAATTGGTCATTCTTGTCACTAAAGATCTGGCGTGCCTCGGTCATCTAGTGTATATAAATAGCTTAACAGCTGAGACTGAGCTTGAATGCAAACGTGATGTTTGAATATATATACAGCTTGGAATAGAATCGGTCAAATGCACTTAATGTGAACCCGAGGTATGAGTTTATGGAGCTGCCATATTTATCTCTTTTTAACTCTTTTTGGACCGTAAGGCTCTAACCCCTTAAAGGGAGTCTGAAGCCTTTTTTTAAAATGAAAAACAGATGCTTACCTATGGAGAGGGAAGGCTCTGGGTCGTATAGAGCCTTCCCATTCTCCGGTGTCCGCGTTCCCCCTCAGCAGGGCCGGTTTAAGCAACAATGGGGCCCCAGGGCAAAATAAACCTGGGGGGCCCCCCCAACATATACCCCGGAACAAAAATCGGCATTAGGGGACCTTTTTTGCAGCTGGTATAGTCAGGGTGTGAAGTCCCAATCGGTCGGAGCTCCACATTCTGGCTATCCCAGCCTGCATGGGGGACAAGGGGTTACAAAGTTTCAGGAGGGAGGACCCCACATAATTTAAAAAAAAAAAAATTCCCACACTCTAAACATAAAAAAAAATTGGGAAAATAGGAAAAAAATACCAGGGATCTTCATACAGCCATATGGCGGCTGTATAGCGATCCCTGGCCAAAGCGCTGCGGCTGCGTATAGACCCCCTGGAAACCCCATCAGGAAATTTATTGCGCTTTCGTTTGATGCATGTAAAATTACTCTACCGTTAGGTTTGCTACTGAAAGTGACATTTACCGCATTTAAAACTATACTTTTTTCCTTCTAAATTTTAAAATCGATTTTCTCAAAAACTATAAGGTCTTTTTGAAAAAAAAAATTCCTCTTATTTCTAATGATCTCCTTAACATATCCTGCAAATTTAGGATTTCTAGCATTTAAGGTGGATTTGCTATTAACCATTAAAGTCGGCAGGTTTTTAAATGTTTTTTTTCCCTTTGAAACTTTAAAATCGTTTTTCTCAAAAACTATAAGGCCGATTTGCAAATTTTTTTTCCCTCTTGTAGCCACTGGGGGCCCCTACAAGCTCTGGGGCCCTGGGGCAGCTGCCTGCTTTGCCTTAATGGTAGCGCCGGCCCTGCCCCTCAGGCTCCTCCGTTAGGAGTCCACAACCAAATACCGTAGGTTGTGGAGCTCTCTTCCAGGTTAGGGAAACTTTGTCAGTGTTTGGAAGGACTCGTGCTTCTGAATTCAGCCGCTCCTTACTGCGCATGCGAGAGCGCCCTCCCTCGCACACTCACGCATGCGGAGTACAGAGCCACAGGTCTTCAGAAGTCCGACTGCTTCCACGGTGGGAGATACAAATGGAAGAGCCTGCGGGGGAACAAGGAGTCCACTTGCTTGATATTGTCCTTATGTTCAATCGGGCCAGGAGGTATTTTCATATACCAAACAACTATCTTTTCCAATTTTGGGTTTTATAAATTGTGCTACTAATGTGATCTATATCATCCACTGCCAAAGCTGTTCTGTACAATGGGCCTGATTCACAAAGCGGTGCTAACAGTTAGCACGCTGGTGAAAAGCCCTTTATCACGCCTAAACTCAGTTTAGGTGTGATAAGTTTAGGTGTGATAAGTTTAGGCGTGATAACTATAGCAACAACTGGGTTAGCACCGCTTTGTGAATCAGGCCCAATTTGTAGGTTGCACTACAAGTCCCCTTAGAGAAAGAATTTCAGAACATTATAGGGGAGCATCTAAAGAAAATTTTGGGGGTTCCAAGGAGTCAAAACATTTTGCAACCTGTCACGAGGGTGATTTGACATGTTTTAGATCTCAGGGAATCAAAAGGGTGAGGAGGTCTGTTTGGGGGGACGGGGACGGGGGATGACAACAATAGGAACATTTTAAACCATGAGACCTTTTGGATCTGGCGACTTGGGACCTGTGTTCCTAAGGGCCTGAATTCTAAGTGGGATGTTCGTCTTTTCTATGATTTATAAATTTATATCCGTGTTATACTGTATCTGCAATGTTCCCCATACTCTAACTTATGCTTTTTTTCTTGTGCTGCACTCAGGTATTTCCGTTTTTCCAGGTCTGCTGCAGTAATCAATTGTTCTTACATGAGCACTTTTTGTACTTTTGCATAATTTTAAATGCATGTGCTATGTCTTTAAGATTTTTGTATTTGTATATGCTAATGTTTAAGCCCATCCAATTTGGGTGATGCTGTGTCTGTATTTAGCTATGACTAAGCGATTGTGAAGCTCCGATACGCGTGAGCTAAACTCTGTGCTATATCCATTGTGCACGTTTTTCAATAAAGGTAGGACTTTTATGGATTGGTCGAGCAGATCCTTTCCTTCTCTTCGAACGAGGAGACCGGCAGGAGAACGGGAATGCTCTGTTGGACCCAGAGCCTTCCCTCTCCTTAGGTGAGTATCTGTTTTTTATTTTAAAAAAGGCTTCAGATTCACTTTAAAGATCAGAGCATTTTTTTTTTAATTCAGCAGCCGTTCAGTGATCACTGTAATTGGCTTACAGTGATCACCTGGTAAAGAGACAATGAAACTAACTCTCTACTGATAGACAGAAGCTCAGCTGTCACATGACAGCCGAATCTGCGGCCGCAGTGATCAGCTTGGGACTGCGACTCGGCAGCGTAAATGTAAATCAGCGTAAATCTCAGTTAAATGAATACACTTCACAGCTGATTGATAAGACTAATGGGAATGATTTATTTAGGACCGCACCGTGTATTGCAGTTAAATGTTGTCTCATGTGGCTATTAGTTTAATCCTGGGAAAATACAGAACTGTTGTTACATAACTATATTTTCCCAGAGCCCAGTTACCATTTCATCATCAAATAAGTCTGGAAGAGCATCATACAATGCAGAGCTTTGTTCAATGTTGAAAGCATTTTAATCTGATGTCCTAGATACAATCCTACATATTAACAATTACCCGGAGAGTGTCATGGTCCTTGCCAAGGGGCTTGTAGTGCTGTGTAGAGTCAGTTTCCCAAAGTCTCTCCACTTCAGCTTCCGTCTTCCATAAGATACATAGACCAAATCTGAAAAACCAAATAAGCTCCAAATATTTTATGATTGGCCAAAATCGCTATTCTACAACATCAGTAAATTCTCTGTGTGGGAGGGACCTCAGTCCTTTGTAATGCTGCTAACTTCACCCCAATGGACCTCTTCTTCCCTCACTCCAGTGGCGTACCTAGGGAATTTGACACCCGGTGCTGACTATTTAAAGACATTCCCCCCCACCACCACCACCTTTTTTTATATGGGAGGGTTGACTGCTTGGAGCGCTGAGTGTGAAGCTGCAAATTTTGGTGGATTTGGGGGGGAAAGGAGTCATCAGTATGTGGATGGAGCTAACTGTTATAAAACTCTGCACTCTATACAGTTCTATATAAATACGCAATAATAATATGGTAGGATATTAGACTTTGACTATGGTACAATTAGATTGTGAGCTCTGTGAGGACAGTCAGAAAAGGAGGCTATACAAAAGAGGGAGATGCATAGGAGGAGGGGGAGGGGATAAAGAGGTAGAGGCACAAGACAGAGAGCCTGGTGCGAGTTATAATCATGCAGCATGCAGGCATTCCACAATGGACGTATTCATGTTTCCATCTTTCTGGTACTCAGGATTCTGTCATGGGAATCCAAACTCAGAGTCTGTGAAGGTTACACCGGCGTTACAAATAAATGGCTAGGTGGTACCGAGTGTTGTGACGTGAGCATTACTGGAAGAGGATGTGTGGAGTGATCAGAAAAAACACCCTTGACAAAAGGCACTGAGACAACGGGAACTCTATTTGTGTAATACGTAAAGGTAGGGAGTCAAATGTGTGGTAGAGGGTGGTACTCACAAACAGAGGTTGCAGAAGGGCAACCAACCACTGACAGCAGGTGGAGATCAACAACCCCGACTCCACACGGGGTTGTCCAGATGCACTGGATGCTGGTCACACTCTTGGTAAAGAACTCCAATTTGGTTATACTGGTGAGGGTACACCTAACCGAAATAGAACACCTCTCCCAAAGGAGGGCGGGTAACACAAGGGGGAAAGAGGCATCCAAATATTGATAAAACTGTGTTAAAAACAGCTAAAACAGAAAAACATGAGGTGGCTTACCTCAATGACGACAAATTAGTATATGAAATTGCACTAGGCAATATGTTTCGTGGATTCTTGCCCACTTCCTCAGGCCAAGTAGAGTGCCAGAAAGAATTCAAGCCTGCATGAGGGACGCCTTGAAGAGACTATTTTTGAATCTGTTGCAGCGTTCCGCATGTGCATCACAATGGGTTCAGTGTGAGCTTAGCCTTAGTCCAGGGGCATAACTACAGGGAAGCATCCCCTGCAACAGCAGGGAAGCCAGTGGAGTAGCGATAGGGGTTGCAGAGGTAGCGACCGCATCGGGGCCCTTGGGTCAGAGGGGCCCTGAGGAGCACATCCTCAACCACAGTATTAGCTTTCTATTGGTCCTATGCTGGTAATTTTCACTTCTATAGGTGTTTCAATAATTAGTAATCATTAACAAACTGTTCCCCATCCCCTCCTTGCACTTCTGACACTGTGGTTGTCCTTGGAGGTTTTGGTGTACCGTATCAATTGTTATGTATGGAGAGCTTGGGGGGCCCAATGTACAGTTGTCATCCAAATTATTCAACCCACAATGCTGTAAAGGGTTTTAGGGAATTTAGTGTACATTTGTAATTGTGTTCAGAATGAAATCTTACAAGGACTTTTTAAAGAACCAAATGCAACTAAAATGACATCAATTTTTTTTGTAATACAGTATTTAATGTTTTTTTTGTGTGATTTCTTCATTGACACAATTATTCAACCCCTTAAAGACTACCACTCTTAAGAACAGAGGTTCATTCAAGTGTTTTCGATCAGGTATTGAAAACATCTGAGGATGTTAACGAGCAGCAATCTAGGATATTAAGCACCAATTAGGCAGATCTCAAATGACTGTGATACTCAGCTCCTTCTAGACATTAACTGGTGTGTTTACAAACATGGTAAAGTCAAGAGAATGGTCCAGGAAGACAAGAGAAGAGGTGATTTCTCTTCACAGGAAGGGCAATGGCTATAAGAAGATTGCAAAGATATTAAACATACCAAGAGACACCATAGGAAGCATCATTCGCAAATTCAAGGCAAAGGGCACTGTTGAAACGCTACCTGGTCGTGGCAGAAAGAAGATGCTGACTTCGACTGCTGTGCGCTACCTGAAGCTCAAAGTGGAGAAAAGTCCCTGTGTGACTGCTGAAGAACTGAAAAAAGATTTGTCAGATGCGTTTACTGAAGTTTCAGCTCAGACAATAAGGCGCACACTGCGTAATGAAGGCCTTCATGCCAGAACTCCTATACGCACCCCCTTGCTGTATCCAAAGAATAAGAAGAGTCGACTGCCGTATGCCAAAAGTCATGTGGACAAACCACAAAAGTTTTGGGATAGTGTTCTGTGGACTGATGAAACAAAATTAGAACTGTTTGGGCCCATGGATCAACGTTATGTTTGGAGGAGGAAGAACAAGGCCTATGAAGAAAAGAACACCTTGCCTACTGTGAAGCATGGCGGGGGTCAATCATGCTTTGGGACTGTTTTGCTTCTGCAGGTACAGGGAAGCTTCAGCGTGTGCAAGGTACCATGTATTCTCTTCAGTACCAGGAGATATTGGATGAAAATGTGATGCAGTTCGTCACAAACCTGAGGCTTGGGAGACGTTAGACCTTTCAACAGGACAATGATCCCAAGCATACCTCCAAGTCCACTAGAGCAGTGTTTCTCAACATTTTATTGGTATGTACCCCTTTTAAAACCCTGTACTCGCCGAGTACCCCCTAGCATAGTAAACATTATCACAAGTACCCCTTGACAAATATATGTTTAATTGTAGTACATGATAATTGGTTTTAAACAATTTCCAAGCATTTACTATTGCTTTTACTTACCTAAAACACTAATTTGATGTTGTTTATATAAGATTTATCATTTTATGAAACTCTAAATTTGTTATTCTTGGTTAAGTATATCAAGCCCGAGTACCCCCTGGAACCATCAGAAGTACCCCCTGGGGTACGAGTACCACACGTTGAGAACCAAGGCACTAGAGCATGGTTGCAGATTGAAGGCTGGAACATTTTGGAGTGGCCATCGCAGTCACCAGACTTCAATCCGATTGAGAACCTCTGGTGGGACTTAAAGAAAGCAGTTGCAGTGCGCAAGCCTAAGAATGTGACTGAACTGGAGGCTTTTGCCCATGAAGAATGGGCTAAGATACTTGTAGATCGCTGCAAGACAATTATGTCAAGCTATGCTTCACGTTTAAAAGCTGTTATAACTGGAAAAGGATGTTGTACTAAGTACTAAGAATGAATGTCACTTGGGGGTTGAATAAAACTGATGATGTGAGCACAGAAAAGACATTTTATGGCTATTTCATTATAAATGTTATGTTATATTTGTCTGACTTACAAGTGCCTCTTTGATTTAATTGTAAACAAGATGACTGAAATAATCAAAATCAATGTCAAACTGGCCAAAACACTCAATTTCAGTGGGGGTTGAATAATTTTGAACACAACTGTAAACCTTGCACCGGGGCCTATAGCTCCTTAGCTACGCCACTGAGGGAAGCCAAACTACTACTTCGCTCCCTCTGATAATGAGAGGGATATGGAGGCTGCCATATTTATTTTCTTTTAACCTCCTTGCCGGTTTTCCCGACCTGAGCTCGGGGTAGAAAAAACAAGCTATTAGCGGTGATCCCGAGCTCAGGTCGGGGTATGCATTGCAGAGCTTTACTTGAAGTTCTGGAGTCCCGCGCGCGATCTCGCTGCACAGCGGGACTCCAGCCTCTCTCCCCGGCAGTGTGGGGTCTTTCCCTGGCCCCTGGGATCCCCCATGTCCCCGCTATTCTTCCCGGGACCCGGCAGCCAGTTGGAGCAGCGCAGCCGTGGTGGTGGCAGCAGAGCGGTGGTGGCAGCGTGACGTCATGGGGGGCGGGGCTAATATTGAAAACGAACTTCTCTATATTAGAGAGATATAGAGAAGTTCGTTTATATGTATATTAGCGCCATCTTGTGGACAAAGAGAAAACTGCAGCACAGGAGCCCAGGAAGGTACAATTTTTTTTATTTTGCTGCAGATCTCACTGCCAGAATGATTTTTTTCAGGTTTTAGGGTCTGAAAGAGTGAAAAAAAATTGCACCGCTTTTAGACCCTAAAATCTGGAAAGAATCAGACCGCCAAGGAGGTTAAACAATGCACATTTGCTGGTTGCCCTGTGGATCCTCTGCCTTAATACTTTTAGCCATAGGGCCTGAACAAGCATGCAGATCAGGTGCTTGACTAAAGTTTGACTGGATTAGCTGCATGCTTGTTTCAGGTGTGTGATTCAGACACTAATTATGTATAAAAGTTCAGCAGGGCTGCCAAGCAACTGGCATTGTGTAAAAGGAAATAAATATGGCAGCCTCCATATTCCTCTCTCTTCCTGTGTCCTTTAAGAGTGCATCTATGCAGGAATCCTGGTCAGTTGCTGCAGTCATAATTACATATACATGTAATGTTTGGATATTTATAAACTGAATGGATTGTAAGGTTTAATTATAGCTATCTATCAGATTTTATTTAGACCATTGATTCTATTTTTGTGAATTCTTTTTTCTGCAAAGTGAATCCGTGCACAACTTCAGGTCGTCTGTATTAAGTTATTCCGTAAATTTTTAGCCATTTGCCCCTTTTGTTCCGCTGTTCATCTTTAAGACTTTGTTTTCTGGTATATTTTTAGCATTCGCCTCCTTTTCTCAAGCTCCCCCCGGAAAAGAAAAAATTATTTTTGGAAACATCCTAAATATTCCCCTAGAGGCCTCCAGCAATGTAGCCCATTATCCCCGAAACTCAGTGTGAAATGTTTATGCAGTAGAGTCGTGTTTATTAGTACAGGCGGAAGAAACCCACATCTGTGCATATCTCCAGGATCAGGATGCTTTGCACAAAAATATGTTTTTACAATCACTGTATAAACCGACGTAGATCACAATCATTGTATGAGTTAAATGTATTGTATCATTGTATAAGTTAAGTATAATAGTCAAACATTACCCCTAAGCAAAGTGCTTTGGAAACTGAAGCTATGGATGTGTTATTAACATTTATTGTTATATCAGGCAGAGAAGTGGACAGAAACGGTAGAAAGATGATTAGTCCGGTTTTACTCCTATTAAGTTTTAAGAAGCGAGAGGTCATGAAAGAGGGTACAGCAGACAAGCAGTCAGGAACACGTGTGAGTAGGGAGTTAAGGTCTGGGCCCGAAAGGTACAGTTATATATCATCTGCATGTAAGTGGTATTGTAAACCGAATGAGTTGATTAAGTTGCCAAGATGTAGATGGAAAAGACGAGGGGACCAAGGACAGAGCCTTGAGGTACCCCCACAAACAAAATATGTGAAGAAGAGGTCTCATCCAAGTAAGAGACTGTGAAAGACCTTCCAGAGAGATAGGAAGATATCCAGGAGAGAGCAAGGACCTTTGTGGGGGTGTGGTCAACAGTAGTGGAAAAGCTAAATA
Source organism: Hyperolius riggenbachi (assembly GCF_040937935.1). Lineage (NCBI taxonomy): Eukaryota > Metazoa > Chordata > Amphibia > Anura > Hyperoliidae > Hyperolius > Hyperolius riggenbachi. The sequence continues at coordinate 108,176,580 of NC_090648.1, read as the reverse complement.
CAGTAAAAGGAGCGGCTGTGATAGTCACCACTCTCACTGCAGTCAATGCGTGGACGGAAGAGCCTGACAACACTCATTTCAGTTTCAATCAGTGCAAATACTTAATTAAATTGATATTCTATGTTTGTATTATGCAGGCTTGTGGTAGCTTAGTTGTTAACTTGTGCTTTTGTGTGCATCATTGTTTTTAGCTGGAAGGATAACCCTAATATGCCAGAAGGCCTGACTTATGAAGGTGTGTCAGAGGAGCCCCACTACTACTCGGGGGGCACTGCTGCACAAAGCACCATCTATCATGCGTTTGATGAACTGCTGGGAATTCGGCATAAGGGTGATAGCGGTAAGTGTGCCCAGACTCACATTAGTCTTCAGTATTCACTCCTTCTGTGAAGAAACGCTGAAAAGCCGCCGTCTCTCAAGGTGAGGCGGCTGTCTCTGCGTCCAGCATGGCGTCACAACGCGGAAAAAACGCCGCATGCCGCATAGGCAGAGCGGCGGAATCCGCATTGGGAACAGCGGAATCCGCATTGGAAACGGCGGAATCCGCATTGGAACTGGATACATTGCAAGACAGTTCTAGTGTGGCTGGGACTGATAGTCCACCAGGATTCAGAGTAACACGCGCGCGCGCACAGAGACAGAGCTTATATAACAGCCAGAAGTGAGTCAGCTGACCAGGCTGGTCAGCTGACATTTTCCACAACTCTCATTGGTCCAGCAATTAGGGAGGTCCTGGAAAGGTCCTTGGGTATATATACTGCTGGCTGTTCACTTGTTCCTTGTCTGGCGTTACGATCACATACGTGGGAGCACCCAGATCCGTAGTCAGATCCGCAAGTGTGCCGGGACCAGCTGGAGCTGTAATCCTACACTTAGCTAGATTCTGTTGATAGCTAAAGTACTAGTTTGATTGTGATTATCTGTTATGACTCTTTGCCTGCCTGACTATCCTCCTGAACTCTGATCTTGCACCTCAATATTTCTGATACTCTGTTGCCGAACCCCGGCTCGTTCCTAGACTCTGCTTCTGCCTTCTGATTTTGTACCTTGATATTTCTGATACCCCGTTGCCGATACCCTGCCTGTACTTAGACTCTGCCTTTGCCTCCTGATCTTGTACTTTATCTGTCCGTGTGTGTACGACCTGGCTTGTCCGACCTCGAGAACCGACCTTACTATTGGAGGCGGTTCCCCGTCCTGTCAGTGACACCTCCTCCTGAGTGTCACTTTCAGACCATCCTTCCTACTGTCAGTCTGACTCCTCCCGTCTTGGACAGCTCAGGTCTGCGGAAGGAATCTGTGCAGTACTCCTTGCTGCACTGAGGCCTAGTCCTCTAAGTGTTACCGTTACACCAAACACTACACTCTACTCAGGTGAACAGAGGTTAGCGAGTATATCGGATTATCAGTGATACTGCTGATCACTTATAATCTGGTATACATCTGTATTCCCAGTGATACTGCAGATCACCGGTAATCAGGTCCTCTCTGTGCTTCACCGATCGTTACACCTTCCTTAAGAGATAAGAGATCGGATGGTCCTGCCTAGGAGAACTGTAAGGCTCTGATTTGCTGGTCATGATCATGTGTTATAACCAGGCAGCCATCACAGCAAATTAGAACCTTACAAATCTATCAGCTGATCAAACTGATCACATGCTTCTCTGTGAGTTCTCCTAAGCAGGGCCATCCCTACTCAAAAACTTCTCCTAATACGTAGATTTCCTCTGATCAATGGAGGGGATTCAATCCAGCCAATTAATTTAACTAGCTGTAAGTTAATTACTCTACTACCAACTAAAATCTATTAACCCTTCGCACTCTTGCATGCAAATGTTCAAACAAATGCATTCACAGATTCACTCATCCAGGCACAACTGTTATCCCTACAGCTAAGTTAAAAGCCGGGGTCTTAGTTCACAGAAGAATGCATTCTTATGCTTAATCACCTATACTGCGCAGAAGTACCCAGGTAAACATAGGTGTCCTAACTCTGGCCCTGTAACATGCATAGTGCAGACTGTTTGTTTGAACATTTGCATGCAAGAGTGCGAAGGGTTAATAGATTTTTGCTGTTTTCTAGCCACACACCCTTCAGCACCTGCCTTTCCTTAACCCATTCGCGTTCCGTCGTTTTCACTTGAGAAATGTTCACCTCCCATTCATTAGCCTATAACTTTATCACTACTTATCACAATGAACTGATCTATATCTTGTTTTTTCCGCAACCAATTAGGCTTTCTTTGGGGGGTACATTTTGCTAAGAGCCACTTTACTGTAAATGCATTTTAACAGGAAGAATAAGAAAAAAATTGAAAAAATCATTATTTCTCAGTTTTCAGCCATTATAGTTTTAAAATAATACATGCCTCCATAATTAAAACTCACGTATTGTATTTGCCCATATGTCCCGGTTACAATGTATGGTGACAATATTTTATTTAGAAATAAAGGTGCATTTTTTCCGTTTTGCATCTATCACTATTTACAAGTTTAAAATAAAAAATATAGAAATATTTCATCTTTACATTGATATTTAACCACTTTACCCCCGCGCGTACGTATTTCTCCGCCCCTTTTTCCATCCTTTAACAACCAGGGACGGAGAAACACGTACTTTCCGCGTTCCCGACGCTGCCCGTGCTCCCGCTCGTAAACACGCCGCCCGCCGCTAGTAAACACGCCGCCGCCCGCTCGCCCAGAGATCAATGAACGGGAAAATCCATTCCCGTTCGTTAATCTAAGCCCCGCAATGATCTGCTGCTCTCCTATGGGCAGCGCGATCATTGTGAGAAAAAACTCACGTGTCCAGCCTCCTTATACTTCCTCCAAGCTTCCGGAAGGAAGCTTGGAGGTCGCATTAAAACAAAAAGTTACTGTGGCCATCTTGTGGCCAAATAGTAAGCTACACCCTACACATTTTTCACATACAAATAAATGACTTTTACATATAAAATTAACTCATTACCTCCCACACTCCCCTTTTTTTTTTTTTTTTTTGTAATTAAATTTTTTTTTAAAAATTTACAATTAAAAAAAATACATAAATAGTTACCTTAGGGACTGAACTTTTTAAATATTTATGTCAAGAGGGTATAACACTGTTACTTTATAAACTACGGGCTTGTAATTAGGGATGGACGCAAAAATGAAAAAAATGCACCTTTATTTCCAAATAAAATATTGGCGCGAAACATTGTGATAGGGACATAATTTAAATGGTTTTATAACCGGGACAAAAGGGCAAATACGTTTCATGGGTTTTAATTACAGTAGCATGCATTATTTAAAAACTATAATGGCCGAAAACTGAAAAATAATTATTTTTTTCCCCACATTTTTCCTATTTTCCCATTAAAACACATTTAGAAAAAAATAATTCTTGGCATAATGTCCCACCTAAAGAAAGCCTAATTGGTGGCGGAAAAAACAAGATATAGTTCATTTCATTGCGATAAGTAATGATAAAGTTATAGATGAATGAATGGAAGGAGCGCTGAAAGGTGAAAATTGCTCTGGTGCTCAGGGGGTAAAACCCCTCAGTGGTGAAGTGGTTAAAAAGTTTAGACCCTTAGGTAAATATTTACATGTTTTTTTTTTTTTTTTATTGTAATGTTTTTTTTTTTCTATTAAACATTTTATTTGGGTATTTTTGGGAGGGTGGGATGTAAACTATAGTTTTATAATGTAATTGTGTGTTGTTTTTAATTTTAGTACATAGCAAGGAAATGAGCAGCGCTACTTAAAAACAGACTAGTGCCTACCTGCAAAAGAGTGCAAGCCCCACTTGTGGGGTCGAATACACACCGAGCATACACATGACCTGTCTACCACTAGAGACCTGGTGTTGCGCTGATCCACCTTTTGCGCAATTTTCAATTTTCGATTTTATTTGATTAGCCGCACCCAGGCTATGCATATACATAGGTTAGGATTTAGTTAGTGTTAGGCCCCTCCCATGGAGGATTGACTTCTTCGCAGTGGGAGGGACGAGTACTTAATAGGTTGCATGCAAGCTGTTAATGGAAACCAACATCCTCCTCTAGTGGTAGACAGGTCATGTGTATGCTCGGTGTGTATTCGACTCCACAAGTGGGGCTTGCACTCTTTTGCAGGTAGGCACTAGTCTGTTTTTAAAGAGACTCCGTAACAGAAATTGCATCCTGTTTTTTATCATCCTACAAGTTCAAAAAGCTATTCTAATGTGTTCTGGCTTACTGCAGCACGTTCTACTATCACCATCTCTGTAATAAATCAATGTATCTTTCCCCTGTCAGACTTGTCAGCCTGTGTCTGGAAGGCTGCCAAGTTCTTCAGTGTTGTGGTTCTGCTATGAACTCCCCCTTCCAGGTCCCTGTATACACACTGCCTGTGTGTTATTTAGGATTAGAGCAGCTTCTCTCTTCTCTCTTATCTTTTACAAGCTGGATAAATAGTCCTCTGAGCTGGCTGGGCTTTCACATACTGAGGAATTACATACAGGCAGAGCTGTGTCTGCACTCTGCAGGAAGAAACAGCCTGACACTTCAGTGGAAGATAGCTGCAGGGGGAAAGAAACACACAAATGATCTCTTGAGATTCAAAAGGAAGGGTGTATACAGCCTGCTTGTGTATGGATGTATTTTCTATGTGTGGACATACTGTACATCAACCTACTTCCTGTTTTGGTGGCCATTTTGTTTGTTTATAAACAAACTTTTTATAACTGTTTTTAACCACTTTTAATGCGGCGGGGAGCGGCGAAATTGTGACAGAGGGGAATAGGAGATGTCCCCTAACGCACTGGTATGTTTACTTTTGTGCGATTTTAACAATACAGATTCTCTTTAAGTAGCGCTGCTCATTTCCTTGCTATGTACTAATGTAATTCGTTTTTGGTCAGCTGCTCCCACTTAACAGCCATGCTTTTGGTGTATATGCAGAGCTTCTGTTTGGGTTCAAGGTGCGTTTGTAGTTCCTGGGGGGGCTCAGCGCATCTCTGATGGAGGCCATTCGGAGGCGGCCTGGTGTTGCGCTGATCCACCTTTTGCGCAATTTTCAATTTTGTTTTTAATTTTGTTTACTTTTTAGTTGTAGTTTTACTTTTTGGCCACAAGATGGCGGCCATGAGTTTGTTTACATGACGTCACTCTAAGCGTAACACACGCTTAGAGTGACGCAGAGGGGAGGCAACGGCCAGAAAAAGCACAGCTTCCGAGAGAAGCTGTCGCTTTTTCAGCGGGGGAGAGGAATCAATGGTCGGGCACCATAGCCCGATACATTGATTCCGTGGCTACCGAATCCGTGTCCGGGAGTGCGTGTGCACGCGTGCGATCGGCCGCGGGAGCGCGCATGGTTCCTGGACGTAGTTTATACGTCCAGGAACCAAAATAGGTTAATAACTTATTTAATGTCCTAACTAGATGCGATGTGCCTGGATATATGTATTTTTTTCCTACTACCAACTAATTCATCACCAGCTACTATGTTTGGCTTCCCTTGGATGCAGGATTTCCTACTCTGAGCTGCTTTCCTTAACCTTTTCTGTCTTTCCTTAGCGGATTTTCTCCTGAAGATGCGCCATTACATGCTACCGTCCCATATGAGCTTCATCAGGTGGGTTCAAGAGGCTCCTAAGCTTCCTGAGTATGTACTGAAGTCTCAGGACTCAGCTCTCCTCTCAATGTTCAATCAGTGCATCGCTACTCTTACCGAGCTGCGCTCCTTCCATATCCAAGTTGTCTCTAAATACGTGACTTCAGCTGGAATCCGAGCCAGGATGAAGAAAAACAAAGAGAAAACTCATGAACAGGAGCTTCAGGAGAAGGGGACCGGTGGATCCAATGCAATCCTCTTCCTGAAAAGTGTCCGGGACACCTGCAAAGAAGGAGCACTGAGGAGTGGTAAACCAGGAATCACTGATATCCCCAACGACCTGTGAGTCTGCAAACATGGATAGAGAGAAGGACACACTGGCACCTCAGTTGCTGAAGAAATGATCATTGCGTTTACTGTAATGTTGTTCCCATCTTAATAAGTTCTGAATGGTCTCTAATTTGGACTTAGGTTTTTGGGCCATGTAAAAATAAGGTTGTGTTCATATAGGGCCAGCGCTGCCATTGAGGCAAAGGGAACTCCCAATCGCTGCTGGACCCCCCAGGTGATCTCCCCCCAACTGCTCCTGAGTCCCAGGGGCCCTTCCACAGTGTGTACCTGCATTGTAACAACTCACCTGTCCCAGTGGTGGCTCCGTCCATGCTACGTCTTCATTCCCACTGCCTGCCTCTTCTCCATGACCCGACACAGGTTATTTACGCAATAACACATGCGCTATATGAAGAAGAGGCAGGCAGCAGGGAAGAAGATGGAGCACGGACGGAGCAGCCGTCGGGACAGGTGAGTTATTACAATGCAGCTACACATCATGCAGGGGCCCCTGGGAGCACCGGGAGGGGGGTGAGAAAGAGCTCAGCGACCCTAGGGGCTTACTTTGCTGGGATCAGGGGGCTCCTGGTTCACCTTTGCCATGGGCCCAGGTACCGCTTAAACCATTTGTGAATACAGCATGCAGCACTACAAAGCACAGTTTAGAATAATTGATTTTCCTCTACTTCTGCATTTTTACTGGTGCACATTGAGCCTCAGAAGAAGCTTACGTAAGCGAAACGGTCGTCAGGTGGAGCACCCGCCAGCGCCCACCGGTACACCCGACACCCCCTCTTGCCTACCATTTATGCACATCATCATGTTTGCTTTGCATTGGGACTAATGATAATAAACACCATTCAGCAGTGCCAAGCGGTTACCTCTCTTCCTGGTAATGCATTTTGATTGTGCTGGAAAACAGCTCGACACAACTTGTGTGAAGGAACCCTTATCAAGGCCTGCATGGTCCATTTCACATCTGAGCAAATTTTGAGTCAAGAGACTTTGGGTGACATCTGTGATTATTAGATAAAATACCAAACAAGGACATTTCCCAAGCTAAGGCAACTGTTTCTAGATTCTTGGCCTGTTTAAAGTGAACCTTAAGTGTCCCAAAAAAAATGAGTTTTACTCACCTGGGGCTTACCTCAGCCCCCTGCAGCTGATCGGTGCCCACGACGAGTCGCTCTGATGCTCCGGGTCCCGCTGGCGGCCACTTCCGGTTTCGCCGTCAGGACCCGTCAGGCTGGGGAACGCGGCTGATACTACGCGTTCCCAGCCAAAATAGCACCCCTATGCGGCCATATGTCCGCATACGGGTGCCTATGCGGACATATGGCCGCATAGGGGTGCTATTTTGGCTGGGAACGCGTAGTATCAGCCGCGTTCCCCAGCCTGACGGCGAAACCGGAAGTGGCCGCCAGCGGGACCCGGAGCATCAGAGCGACTCGTCGTGGGCACCGATCAGCTGCAGGGGGCTGAGGTAAGCCCCAGGTGAGTAAAACTCATTTTTTTTGGGACACTTAAGGTTCACTTTAACACCTGCTCACTGAGTGCTCAGCCAGATTCTTGGCCTGTTTAACACCTGCTCAGCCATCTCAGTGACTTGGCACTCATCTGCTGATCTTTACTGTGTTAAACATGTGCCCTGTTTTTGTTCACCTTGACAAAAGAAAACCCATGTGGCCCAGAAACAACTGTCAGTACTGTTATGGATTGCCTGGCTTCTTCAATAAACCATGCACTATTTCAAACCCTAGTTTGCTGGCTGTGCCAATTATTGATTTACAGATTAAGGTTCTGTAGACCTGGATCTCATGAATGAACAAGTCACAATAACCCCCTCCCTGCACCCCTCCCTAGAGTTACCTCTAGAGCATGTACTATTTGCATGGAAATGCACTCCCCAACTTCCCCAGCTTACTAATGCAAAAATAATACACAACACACAACTTAAGTGGAGAAAAGGCCGCGGCCAATTTTATTTATTATTGGGGCTTAAATTGATTTTCTTTTTTACTGTCTTGTATACTAATACTTCAAACTAAGAACAAACCATGTTCAAGCAGGAAAACACATTGTTAGCAAGACCAATCAAACTCTTTGGTATCTTGCTAAATGTTACCCAATCTGGGTGCCATCATCCATCCAACACTTACACCCCAATAAAGTTGACCAGCGGCAGAGAGGATGGGTGGGCGGCTTCCAATGGACTGATGAATTGCAGTGACGACACCGCCCGCTTGCTCCCCTTATATACCTTCAGCCCCGGCCTGATAGGCCTGTTTGAAAAAGCCCGCCAGGCCTGCGGCCAATCAAGACTCCAGCTGCTGAAAACTTTCCCCAGAGACTGGGGGAAGCTGACCTGCAAAAAAAGACACCTGCAGGTAATTAAACAACCCCCTTGCGGGTCGGCATCCCCATACAGGCCTTCCTTCAATGTTCCGGCCTTTTCATTCTCCCCTGCAGTGAAGGGATGAGCCTGAGATGGCTCCATGCCCCTGCACTTCACTCGCCAAATTAGATGAGGGGGAAGGGGGGAGTATTCAAAGAGGCTCTTAGTCTCTTATACAAATGAGTTTTGAAAACAGACACACAGGCCATATGACTGGATTGGTCTCTAAAAAGATATTTGCCATTATTTCTGAAAATGTGCATTATGTAACTTGTACAGGTGATGAGGGGAACACATGCATAAGTCATTGGAAATAGCTGATTCATAGAGGCATAATAATACAAATTCTAACATTTGTGTAGCGCTTTTCTTCTGTTAGGGAGTCTTGCCCAAGGACTCTTTACTGCATAGGTGCTGGCATACTGAATAAGAAAAGCCGAGGTTTGAACCTGGTCTCCTGTGTCAGAGGTGGTGCCAGTACACTATCCAGCCACAGCATACGTCCATCTTGTGGTAATTCTCCTTTGAAACTTTGCTAGGGCTCTCTCTTCCCAACGGAGACCCCCAGACTTGTAATAAGTGTAACCATCTTAACAAGTATGATCCGCACAATTCCACCCCCTCCCATCCAAGTATGACCAGAGTGACCTCCCCGCTTACTGCTCCCATTGTCACATGACATGCAGGAACACTCAGCTGTATGAAGGTTGGGCGGCTGCAGGCATCGGTGAAGAGTAGAGCAGACCCAGCACTGGAGCAGGTGAAATACTATGCTCCTCTGTACTACTTTGCATGTGAGGAAGCATAACACTGGAGAGGGGCCCATGTATAGGAGATATGTGGGGAAGAAGTATGCCACTCTAGACCTCATAGGGGCTTCAGTGGCCGGGCATCACTGTCAGGGCCAAATTCGTACTCTTTACCGCCCAAGGCCACTGTTACCAGCCTATCTCCTACAGTATAGGTAGCGAGTTGACCCTCCGCCTTTCCCTCCAGTATTGGTAGCCAGATGACCCCTCCCCCTTCCCTTTAGTATGGTAAACTGATGACCCCCCACCCCCCAGTATAGGTAGCCAGGTGACCCCTCCACCTTTCCCTCCAGTATAGGTAGCCAGATGACTTCCTTAATTCCCCCCCCCCCCACACCACACTTTCAGTATAGGTAGCCAGCTCGCCTTCACACCACAGCAGCCATCAGTGTCACTCATTTCTCTTCTCATCTCCAGTGCAGAAGTTTCCTTTTCCTCTCTGTCTCCAATGCTGCCCAAGTCAATAGCTGCTGGCCACAATGCAAATGTGCACAGAGAGCAAGGTGGCTGCTGCACAGGCAGCTAGTAGCAGAGTACCACAGTCAGGCGGTCACCTGATCTCCCTGCATTGCTACATTTGCAAGATTGCAAATGCTGCACCAGTTTAGCCTGCTGCTTTGGTGCCCTTGCTGCTGTGGTGCCCTAGGCCATGGCCTAGGTAGCCTTGGCCTAAATCCGACCCTGATCACTGTCCAAACACTGGATGCAACAACAAAGAGAAATTAAGGGCTCTATAAATGGCTTTAGAGGACACTGCAAGGGATCAATGGAAGTACTACAGGCAGCTTTAGCACAACACCCACAGCTTTGGACCCCTGCTCTGCACACAGTTGGCCACTAGGGCTGCTGAAATCCGGATCCGGGAGATACCCGGATAGTTGCTGTAGTAAACCTGTGCGGGGTGGGCGGGGATTCAATCATACCTGTCTGACATCTTCTTCGTCCGTCCCTCGGCGCCTCCCACGATGTGCTCCACGCACGTCACGTGATTACAAACAATTCCTCCTTCAAGCTGGAAGGAGGAAGTGTTTGTAATCACGTGACCGCCGCTTGGACCGCATCGTGGGAGGCGCCGAGGGACGGACGAAGAAGACTTCAGACAGGTAAGATTGACTCCCCCGCCCACCCCACACAGGTTTACTGGGAGATATCCGGATAGAAATATCCGGATGTCTCCCGGATCCGGATTTAAGCAGCCCTATTGGCCACTCTTATTACTCCTGGCCTGGCTGCCACATTAGGGTAACTTAAGAATGCTGCACTCACACGTCCCGATGCTTCAGCTACAGCTACCCATTCCTATTGCATTGTCCAATCATTAAGGGCACAGACAGGGAGCAGAGGCCAAAAAATGCTGTGCTGCAAAGAAGATGAAAACTGCCCTCTGAATAAGCAGCTATGGTTAAATTCTTAGGACATGGTACTGTATCTACACTATCCCAAAATGCCAGCCCACCAGGCCACAAGCACTTGTTATTGGGTTACGGTCTGCTACTAGAGTCTGTTACTGTGATCAGAGTCTTATCTGTTGCTGGAGTCTGAGAAGCTATAACTGGGATCTGATCTGCTATGGGGATCAGTTATCTAATGTGTTACTGAGGCCTAATCTGCTACTGGGATATGCCCTGCTATGGGGATCGGTTATCTAATGTATTACTTGGGCCTAATCTGCTACTGGGGTCTGATCTGTTACTGGGATCTGTAATTTATTATTTAGGGTCCGATCTGCTGCTGTGGTCAGCTATATATTAATGTGGCTTGATCTGCTACTATTAGGGCCCGTTTCCACTATCGCGAATTCGCATACGTTTGCCGCATGCAAATTCGCATAGCCAATGCAAGTGGATGGGACTGTTTCCACTTGTCACGATTCCTTTGTGTTTTTCTGTGCAGAAAAAATCTGCATGGCAGAGACCTCAGAATTCGCATGCCGCATACCGCTATGCGAATCGCATACAATGCATTTAATAGGGAATTTGCATGCGGTATTGGTATGCGAATTTTCATGCGAATTTGCATACGATTTCGCATGAAATCAATGGAAAAGCACACAGGCACTGCCATGGTTAAATTCGCGTACATCGTCATCCATGCGAAATCGTATGCGAATTCGCATGAAAATTCACATATAACCGCATGTGAAATTTGCATATAACCGCATGCGAATTTCGCATCCGCATGCAAATTTTTATTCCACTGCACAAGTGGAAACGGGCCCTTACTGTGGTCTAATTTGTTATTTGGGTCTGTCTCTGTTACTGGGGGCTTGATTTGTTATCTGAGTCTCTGTTGGGTCACTTTAGTCTAATAATCTATTAGTACAGTTTGTCACTGAGGTGAGATTTGTTACTGAAGACAACGTGAGGTAGGAGGTGCCCGCAGTACTTAAATGAGTATAGTGAGTACCTGCGTTTCAAAACATCAGTAACACTATAGTAGAAAATAAATTAAATAGGTCCTACCTTAAAGAGAACCCGAGGTGGGTTTGAAGAATATTATCTGCATACAGAGGCTGGATCTGCCTATACAGCCCAGCCTCTGTTGCTATCCCAACCCCCCCTAAGGTACCCCTGCACTCTGCAATCCCTCATAAATCACAGCCACGCTGCTGACAAACAACTTGTCAGAGCTGGCTGTGTTTATCTCTATAGTGTCAGTCTGCTGCTCTCCCCGCCTCCTGCAGAACTCCAGTCCCCGCCTGCATCCCTTCCCTCCCTGCTGATTGGAGGGAAGGGACGGGGGCAGGGACCGGAGCTATGCAGGAGGCGGGGGAACAGCTGAGACTGACACTACAGATGTAAACACAGCCTCACAGAACGGCTGTGATTTATGAGGGATTGCAGAGTGCAGGGGGACCTTAGTGGGGTTTGGTATAGCAACAGAGGCTGGGCTGTATAGGCAGATCCAGCCTCTGTATGCAGATAACATTCTTTAAACACACCTCGGGTTCTCTTTAATAAATCAAATCAGTAGTCCTTGGTTATAAATGAAAGGGATTTTTGTTGGGCACTTTTTAAAAAAAAGAAAACGCATTTTGCAGCGTGAACCACTTCCTCGGGTCGAGTACAGTGCCTTTAAGAGATGGAACAGGGCACTCAGAAACCGGAGAGTACAATTTACAGATGCAGTATATAAATCAATGCAATAAAATACATAGGTGATATATCAATCAATAAATCATTAAATATATATACAAATAACTAAGAGCAGTGTTAAAAACCTACACAGATCACCATATCTTTTATCAGTAATGATATATGATTACATGAGTAGAAATTATTCAATAATATATGGATATATAAAAACTGTATATATACACTGCATAATAATATTGTAAGTAAAATGGCTAGGGTAGAAAATGTTTTTACCTATAGTATATGCTACCTATGAAATGGAAAGTAAAGGTAGTGTAAGAGAATGGTATGTCTGGAAGCATACAGAAGTTTATGCTAGAGGAAATGAACATAGTGCATGGTAGGAATCAGGGTTGCTCGTAAACTACGCCAGCGCGAATCTACGCATCGTAGTACGCAACTACGCATCGTAGTTCGTAGGCAAAGTTTAAAACCTACACTTACGCATTTCCGCGTAGTCGTAGTCCCGCTATGCGTAGCTTCGCACGCTACGCGTAGTTGACGTATGTATTGCGAAGTCAACTACGCGTGCGGTAACTGCATTGATGGGGGTCATTGCGCATGCGCAGACATTTTATTGCTCTTTGTACGCATACAATTCCGCATTGGATGTTGGAATGTATGCTTAAATTAGTTTGTGTATGCGCATAGTTAGCAGATTATTGCGGAAATTTTTCCGCATAAGGGCATAAGTGGTCGCATCAACTACGCTACGCAATAACTGTAGCTTGCGTATTTTAATACGTTGTCTACGGTATGCTAACGTAGCGAAGTGGCTGATTTCGGAGCCGTAGATTGCGAAGCGTATTTGCGTAAAAATACGCGTAGTTCCAGCGTAGCGAAGTTGGCTGCCTACGACCATCCCTGGTAGGAATATATAAAAAAAATATAATATAAAAAATATATTGTTCACTCTAAGGGACATAACCTATTGCTTCTCAGGAATAAAATACACGGAGGTGGGGCTGTGTGGAGCTGCGGCTTCGCGGTTTCAAGGCTGTCACTGTCACGCTGACTAATTATGTTATTTAGGGGACATGCTACCAAATTGTTATTTGGGGAACATGCTGTCTTGTTAATTGATTTATCTGTGGGACATGGTGCCTAATTGTTATTTGGGTACATGCCTCCTTAGTTATCATTTTTGAGGGACATGCCTGCTTAATTATGTTAAAGAGGAAATGCTGCCTAATTATGATGTACGATTTCTAGAACTGGTTGTTTTTGTAAAACAGTACATACCATATTTACGCTGTCCGGTCTCATGCTGTTTACAGGTTATGTATATTTTTCCCACAGCCTTTCCCGGGGTTTTGTGCAATATTAGGTGTTTGTAGCTATAAATAGAATGACGTGGAAACAAGGAATGTTCCATTCCCACAAACATGGTGTTTTGGAGAAACCGTCAACAATTTTCTCTGCATCAATGTGCATCTTAACGGGTCAACACACCATGCAACATATGGAAGTCATCGAGAAATGCCACAATGTTTGTGTTGTTAATAGCATGCCTGGTATATCCCTGCAGCATTATCTCTTCTGTTAGCGGTAAGCTGTGAGTGACTAGCGTCTCAATAGATGATGCTTGGCGGAATGCAGGATCACACATCCCTCAGTATGCAAGAGGCGTTTAGCAATCATCTACAAGAATCCGTTTACCCCAGTCCTGCCAACTAGTGATGAGCAGGAAAATGTTGCAACCGTGGTATAAACACAATCCTAAAAATGTTCAACAAAATAGATGTTTTTATGACGTGTTGCTGAAAATAAGCATTGACTGAAGGTGTAGTGAGTTCCCAGGGGCAGGCTGTCTTTTCACCTGGCTAAAAGGGGCCTATTTATTAAAATGTACCCGAGCCGAGGCTTCCCTCTCAGTATCTTATTTTGAACCTGAGCTTCGGCTTGAGATTTGGTTTAGTTGCAATCTGCAGAAATAACTATTAACAATATCAAATCTGATCTCCCAGTGCCTGCACAATTTCGTTCTCATGGACACATCTTAAATGATGTTCGGGTTACTGCCCTGGAGGGTGGCTTTACATTTCAGAAAGAGAGACTATTATCAGAGACAAAATGTATACATTGGTTTAAATCTGTATATAAAATATTTCTTAAATTGGTATGAGGTTGATGATGATATTTCATGTCATATTTCTTTATCAGCATAGACAAGCTCCATCCATTCTGCTTGTAGCTTACATTTGAACTTGGAATTTCTGATGCCCCCCAGTTATGTGAGGATTGAGTAAGCAAAAGGGTCTTATCTATTTGTCATAAATCAGTAAACATCCACTCAAGACCCTATTTAGATGTCTTGTTTCAATTAAGGCATAGTAATGACATGTATTTTTATTTTCAACAAAATCCATGTATCCCCTTTTGATGTTGCCTGTATATTGTTGTGTAATTAAATAACTTATCAGCATACAGGATTCGGGTCTGATGAAGGCTGAATAACCAAAAGCTTAAGCTGGCCACTAACGGTCCAATTTCTAGCGAAAAATCGTTCGAGCGATCAGAAATTCTGATCGGATTGGTTGTAAATAATCTCCATTGGTGGACACAATCGATTATGAATGAGTGAAAAAAATGTCGCCCGAATGAATTTTCGTCGAACCAAAATTTGGATTTTCTTGGTGGTCGTGATAGATAGGAAGCAAAGATTGGTTAGTTGATGGAGCAGTGAACGATTTTTCGCCCGATCAGAATTTCTGATAGCTCGAACGAATTTTCGCTAGAAATTGGACAGTTAGTGGCCACCTTAAACTCTTATTTTTTTAAGGTAGCCAATAAATGGTATCATCCTGATTGAAAACTTTTATCTTTATAAAAGTGACTCCCATAAGGGATCGGACACCTGTTTGCAGTATCACCTCTTTAGTATTCAAAGATCTCCAGTCTTTTGCAAATCATCTTATTTATGAAGGGCAATTTGCCTGATTTCTACTTTGCAGCTTTTCAAAATAGTTTTTACCATTTAACCTCCCTGGCGTTCAGGTTTTTTTTGCATATTTTTTTTTTCTATCATGTAGCTAGCCTAGCGCTAGCCAGGGATGCTCGGATGTGCCTCATCCACGAATTCGGCAATCCACGTGGTTGCAAAAAAAAATCCGCATTCGGCCCCGCCGCATGCGGATTTTCATCCGCGTCCACGCAACCACGCGGATTTTCTGCCGTGAATGGCGTAATCACGCGTGGATTCCCGCCCGGAGGCGGATTTTCTTTTAACGTTTATAACAAAGCCCCCATACATGCTACAATCCCCCAAATTGCATGGATTATCGAGGTGATAAGGGGCAACATAACCTCAACATAAAAAATTCCCCCCAATTTTTTTTTTCTAGAGAAAATGGATTTTAAAGTGAAATCAACACCTTAAATGGGGTTATTAATTGGTAATAAGTGGTTTTAAAAAGGGATATACGCGTTAAGCAGTCAAAGAGGTGAAGGCGAGTTCCAATGGCACTTGGCGGCAAAGGTACCGCTGGAGGAGGATGAGTGGCTGACGCCAAAAAGGCCCCAGAGAGGTTTTTGTAATTTTTTTTGTTTGTTTTTGTTGCAGCAATTAGCAATGACATCGCAGCAGAGTTGTCAGTGGACACGGCCAGTGTGAACGCAGAGTGCAGTGGTGGTAGCGACTGAGTCAGGAGAAGGACTATGCGGGCGGTCATTTCAGCAGCACAGAAGGACCACGGCAACATACTGGTAGTAGTAGTAGCCGCACAGCGTCATAGTGCTGGCCAAAAAATTAAATGCACCCGGTGACCCGGGCAGTGTGAACGCAGACAGAGTACATTGGTGGAAGCGAGTGAGTCAGGAGGAGGAGGACAATGCCGGCGGTCAATTCAGCAGCACAGAAGGACCATGGCAACATACTGGTGGTAGTAGTAGCAGCACAGCGTCATAGTGCTGGCCAAAAAATTAAATGCACCCGGTGACCCGGGCCGTGATAACGCAGACAGAGTGCATTGGTGGTAACGTGGTAGCGACTGAGTCAGGAGGAGGAGGAGGACAAAGCGGGCGTTCAGTTCAGCAGCAGCAGCAGCAGCAGCACAGAAGGACCATGGCAACATACTGGTGGTAGTAGTAGCAGCACAGCGTCATAGTGCTGGCCAAAAAATTAAATGCACCCGGTGACCCGGGCAGTGTGAACGCAGAGTGCAGCAGCGGGAAGCGAGTCAGGAGGAGGAGGACAATGCGGGCGGTCAGTTCAGCAGCAGCAGCACAGAAGGACCGTGGCAACATACTGGTGGTAGTAGTAGCAGCACAGCGTCATAGTGCTGGCCAAAAAATTAAATGCACCCGGTGACCCGGGCAGTGATAACGCAGACAGAGTACATTGTTGGTACCATGGTAGCGACTGAGTCAGGAGGAGGAGGAGGACAAAGCAGGCGTTCAGTTCAGCAGCAGCAGCACAGAAGGACCATGGCAACATACTGGTGGTAGTAGTAACAGCACAGCGTCATAGTGCTGGCCAAAAAATTAAATTCACCCGGTGACCCGGGCAGTGATAACGCAGACAGAGTGCATTGGTGGTACCGTGGTAGCGACTGAGTCAGGAGGAGGAGGAGGACAAAGCGGGCATTCAGTTCAGCAGCAGCAGCAGCACAGAAGGACCATGGCAACATACTGGTGGTAGTAGTAGCAGCACAGCGTCATAGTGCTGGCCAAAAAATTAAATGCACCCAGTGACCCGGGCAGTGATAACGCAGACAGAGTACATTGGTGGTACCGTGGTAGCGACTGAGTCAGGAGGAGGAAGAGGACAAAGCGGGCGTTCAGTTCAGCAGCAGCAGCACAGAAGGACCATGGCAACATACTGGTGCTAGTAGTAGCAGCACAGCGTCATAGTGCTGGCCAAAAAATTAAATGCACCCGGTGACCTGGGCAGTGATAACGCAGACAGAGTGCATTGGTGGTACCGTGGTAGCGACTGAGTCAGGAGGAGGAGGAGGACAAAGCGGGCGTTCAGTTCAGCAGCAGCAGCAGCACGGAAGGACCATGGCAACATACTGGTGGTAGTAGTAGCAGCACAGCGTCATAGTGCTGGCCAAAAAATTAAATGCACCCGGTGACCCGGGCAGTGTGAACGCAGAGTGCAGCAGCGGGAAGCGACTGAGTCAGGAGGAGGAGGACAATGCGGGCGGTCAGTTCAGCAGCAGCAGCACAGAAGGACCATGGCAACATACTGGTGCTAGTAGTAGCAGCACAGCGTCATAGTGCTGGCCAAAAAATTAAATGCACCCGGTGACCCGGGCAGTGATAACGCAGACAGAGTGCATTGGTGGTACCGTGGTAACGACTGAGTCAGGAGGAGGAGGAGGACAAAGCGGGCGTTCAGTGCGTGCTACTACTGCTGCTGCTGTGGGGGATTCACGACCCTGAGGGAGGGATGATGCTGCTGCGCTGGTGGGCCTTCTGCTCTCAGGAACCCCTGCCAGCAGTGCCTGCTTCCTATTAAAGTCCGCATACTCGCGGCAGTGGCGGCTTCTCAGGTGGCCCTGGAGGGATGAGGTACCCATCTTGCTCAGACTTTTCCCACGGCTCAATCTTTTGCTGCATAACCTGCACACCGCATACGTTTTGTCATCAGTACATTCCTCAAAGCAATCCCACACTTGTGACTTTAATTAACTGCGGCCCCCACTAGCAGAGGGTGCAGCGGAACAATGTGTGGTAGTAGTTGCCGGGGGTTGCATGGTGGTGGTGCCGGCTGAAGCAGTGTCCTGTCTACTTCCTCCACGCCCACTGCTGCCGATGCCCCTGCCCCTGCCTGACATATGGCGATATCCTTGCCTAGGCCGAGGTGACTCGTCATCCTGCTCTGCCTCTGACCATTCTTCCACGGACTCAGCAGGCTGCACATAGTTAGGGTCCACAACGTCGTCATCATCAGCAGCATCATCATAATCCAGCTCTTCCTCTGACTCCCCCGCCTCCTCTTCTGTCCCTACATCCCCAGACACAGACCCCTCTTCTTCATCACCAGAACTCAACAACGCTTGTGATTGTGGCCCGATCTCAATCTCTGCCACATCAGTCCCCAGTAAGTCCTGAGCTTCTTGCATCAGCAGGTTCCCAGAAGCCGGACTGAGGGACAGAACGCTGTCATCCTGGGAGGGCTGCTGACCAGTGGGTGCTGGGGTGGATGTCACAACAAGCGTGGGACGTTGGCTGCTGCTGCTGCTGCTGCTTGGAGTGGTGCTCACAGTAGAGGTCTGGGAGGAAGTCATGATGTCCATGAGTACGTCAGGTTCCATTTGCTCAACCACCACACGGGGACCAGAAACTTTAAAATATTTGGACAATGGCGTCCGCTGACTCGGCCCAGGCTTTGCTGCCCCCCTTTCTGCTGCATCACGACCACGTACAGCTGGGCGTCCTCTCCCTGGACGTGGAGCAGTCCCAGAAGTGGCTGAGGCAATTGAACTCCCTTTCCTCTCACCCCGCGAAACCCTGCCAGACATGTTGCTAGTAATGAATCACTGGATGCAGTGGGCACAGTACAAGGTCACTGAAGGATGCACCAGGCACAGTACAACGGCACTGAAGGATGCAGTGGGCACAGTACAAGGTCACTGAAGGATGCAGTGGGCACAGCAGTGGGCACTGGATATACAACTAGGTCACTGAAGGATGCAGTGGGCACAGTACAAGGTCACTGAAGGATGCAGTGGGCACAGCAGTGGGCACTGGATATACAACTAGGTCACTGAAGGATGCAGTGGGCACAGTACAAGGTCACTGAAGGATGCAGTGGGCACAGCAGTGGGCACTGGATATACAACTAGGTCACTGAAGGATGCAGTGGGCACAGTACAAGGTCACTGAAGGATGTAGTGGGCACAGCAGTGGGCACTGGATATACAACTAGGTCACTGAAGGATGCAGTGGGCACAGTACAAGGTCACTGAAGGATGCAGTGGGCACAGCAGTGGGCCCTGGATATACAACTAGGTCACTGAAGGATGCAGTGGGCACAGTACAAGGTCACTGAAGGATGCAGTGGGCACAGTACAAGGTCACTGAAGGATGCAGTGGGCACAGCAGTGGGCACTGGATATACAACTAGGTCACTGAAGGATGCAGTGGGCACAGTACAAGGTCACTGAAGGATGCAGTGGACACAGCAGTGGGCACTGGATATACAACTAGGTCACTGAAGGATGCAGTGGGCACAGTACAAGGTCACTGAAGGATGCAGTGGTCACAGTACAAGGCCACTGAAGGATGCAGTGGGCACAGCAGTGGGCACTGAATATACAACTAGGTCACTGAAGGATGCAGTGGGCACAGTACAAGGTCACTGAAGGATGCAGTGGTCACAGTACAAGGTCACTGAAGGATGCAGTGGGCACAACAGTGGGCACTGGATATACAACTAGGTCACTGAAGGATGCAGTGGGCACAGTACAAGGTCACTGAAGGATGCAGTGGGCACAGTACAAGGTCACTGAAGGATGCAGTGGGCACAGCAGTGGGCACTGGATATACAACTAGGTCACTGAAGGATGCAGTGGGCACAGTACACGGTCACTGAAGGATGCAGTGGGCACAGCAGTGGGCACTGGATATACAACTAGGTCACTGAAGGATGCAGTGGGCACAGTACAAGGTCACTGAAGGATGCAGTGGGCACAGCAGTGGGCACTGGATATACAACTAGGTCACTGAAGGATGCAGTGGGCACAGTACAAGGTCACTGAAGGATGCAGTGGGCACAGCAGTGGGCACTGGATATACAACTAGGTCACTGAAGGATGCAGTGGACACAGTACAAGGTCACTGAAGGATGCAGTGGTCACAGTACAAGGGCACTGAAGGATGCAGTGGGCACAGCAGTGGGTACTGAATATACAACTAGGTCACTGAAGGATGCAGTGGGCACAGTACAAGGTCACTGAAGGATGCAGTGGTCACAGTACAAGGTCACTGAAGGATGCAGTGGGTACAGCAGTGGGCACTGGATATACAACTAGGTCACTGAAGGATGCAGTGGGCACAGTACAAGGTCACTGAAGGATACAGTGGGCACAGCAGTGGGCACTGGATATACAACTAGGTCACTGAAGGATGCAGTGGGCACACAAGGATGTCACACTGTGTAATGAGATGTTCATATGCCAGCGAGCGAGCAGTGGGCACTGGGCACGGCACAAGGTCAGACAGAATGAATGAACAGCGCTGGCAGAGAGTGGCGGCGCCGGCGGTGTGACTGGCTGCCTGCAAATAGTACAAGTGTATAACTGTCACTGGAATATGCAAGTGAACACTGCAGCTGCACTAACCTGCCTGCCTGCACTACACACAGATAATCCCCACTCCCACTACACTGACTACACTGCAGCACTGAACCTGCCTGCACTACACACAGTTAAATAATCACTAGACTCCCACACTCCCACTACACTACACCGACTACAACTAACTACAGCAATCACTCACTGACTAGCTAACTGTGTACAGTATAAGAGCAGTGTTAGCAAAAAAAACGCTTTGTTTTTAACACAATAAATGCACTTGCTCAAACAACAATGGCCTGGAGATAATCCTCTCAGCACCACAGTCTAGCAAGGACAGAGCTTTTCCATCATGGCCGCCGCTTTATATTCAGGAGGGGAGGGCATAGCTCCCCTCCTGTGATTGGTTGCTAGGGCCTGGCTGGGGCACTCTGATTGGCCTGCAATGTGTCACTTCCGCATAGTTTGACGCATTTCCGCAAACCACGACTTCAGCACCGGGTTTCACGAGCGTGAATGCGGATTTCTGTCCGCATTCACGCGAAGCCGAAGTAGATTTTCGTGGTTGAAAATCTATTCACGGCTTAGCGTGTCCGAGGCGGAATGCGTCAAAATGGTCGTGAATCCACGCGTAAGCGTGATCACGACCTGGCGGTGAGCACCACTGGCGCTAGCTACATGATGCCCCTCTCCCTGCGGCGTCCCTCCCACCCCTCCGATCGCCACCGGCGTGCTTGCCCATAAGGAAATCCTGTTCTGAACGGGATTTCCTTTAGGGCTTCCCCCGTCGCCATGGCGACGATCGCGATGACGTAATTGACGTCGTGACGTCACAGGGCGTCCCGATCCACCCCTCAGCGCTGTCTGGCACTGATTGGACAGGCTGCGCACAGGGTTTTGGGGGTGGCCCTGTTACGCGGCGGGTAGTGGCGCATCGGTGGCGAGCGTCAGCGATCGCGGACAACACGCAGCTATCGAAGTGCTAGCTCCGTGTTTACAAAAAAAAATTCAAATCGGCCCACCAGGGCCTGAGCGGTGCCCTCCGGCGTCACTGGACGAGCTGATTACCATGCACAATCAAACCGCGGTTTATCGTCATACCAGCATACCGCGGCAACCCTAGTCCTGGTCCTGACAGTTTACTGTCTGAGAACCTCATTGCATTGTGGGAACTGCCAAGCAAGGAACATTTCCCTCTGCGCATAGAACTCTCAGTAACGAACATTCCATACAGATCACTTCACTCGGCAGGACTAAACAATGGGCAAACACTGACTCATGTTAATCAAAGGGCTAGTTCACACTAGATATGTTTTTTGTGCGCAGAAAAAAAATTGACATTCTGCATGATGACTCTGCACATTCTGTCAATTTTCTCTATCAATTACATCAGCTGCTGTAAAAAAAACCATGCGCGTTTTCCTGCATAGAAACACAATTGGTACGCAGAAAAAGTACGCAGAAAAACCCACACAGAAGACTGAAAGACAAGAGTGTTCCCTGCCTAAATAATGTATAATGAATACTCTAAACAAAAAGCAATTTTATTCATTATGCTATATTCACTACAGTTCCTCTTTAAAGAGACAATGATATAATGATGTGTATGTGTAGTACAGCTAAGAAATAAAACATTAGGAGCAGAGACATAAGTCTAATATTGTTTCCAGCGCAGGAAGAGTTAAGAAACTCCAATTGTTATCTATGCAAAAGAGCCATTGAGCTCCACGACTTTCAAAGTTGCAGAGAGCTCTGTCTTCTGAAACTTGTTATCGCAGTCTGTCACTGTATTTTATTTTTCTCTGCAAAGAAGGGTCAATAGTTCACTGGCCTGCGCTGTAAAATCATTTAGAATGCTGAGTAGTGTGTAAACTGCAAATATTAGAGAATGATGCAATGTTATAAAAAAACACTATATAACTGAAAATAAAAATATGGGAATATTTTCTTTGCTTCTAAAGTTCTAGTAATTATCCGTACTACACAACCAATTCATTATATCATATTTTTTTTTTCTCGCTTCAGTGTCTCTTTAAGCAATGCTTACTGAAAGTCTCATTTTGCAGCATTACCTCACTGATATTTCATAATCCCCATTAGGCCATTTTCCAAAAGACGTAATATTTCACCACCCAGACTTCCCCGGCATCCATCCAGAATTTCTACATACTCACCTGTGTGAAGCTGCACTGAAAACACACACCTACGTAATTTGTATATCCTTGTTAAAGAAGCACTTTCACAAAATATTGAGAAAGGAAATGATTGCAGAATTGATACTAAAAACTTGCGCACAATGCAAAACATCACAGTCAATTTGTAATCATTTGTCTCCATTCAATAAAAACATGTATATGTTAGCCAGGACAAAAAATATGATAGAGATACTAACTGTTAATTAGACTTAAGGTACCCATACATCTAGCGACTTGGCAGCCGATCGACCATTCGATTCACTGGCGTAACAATAGGGGAAGTAGCCCCTGTCCCCGCTTCCCCCCAGGGGCCCGCTCATGGTCGTTTGGGGGGGGGGGGGGGGGGGGCAGGAAGGGTCGCAGCATGAGGGGAGAGCTTGGTAGCACGTCGGTGGGGAGGGGGGATGGTCCCTCCCCTTCCTCACCTCGGGCTCTCCCCTCTGCGCTCCCCTCCTGCATCTATGTAAGTATCAGCAGCAGCGGCGGTAGCAGCTATAATTACCTCAATTCACCACCGGAGGTTGCCGATCTGCAAGGGCTTCACATTACTTCCTGTTAAAACAGGAAGTAATGTCAAAGTAATGTGAAGCCCTTGCAGATCGGCGACCTCCGGTGGTGAATGGAGGTAATTATAGCTGCTGCTGCTGCCGCCGCTAACACTTACATAGATGCAGGAGGGGAGCGCCAAGAAGAGAGCCCAAGGTGAGGGGGGGGGCCGACCCCCCTCCCCACCGACGTGCTACCAAGCTCTCCCCTCATGCTGTGACCCCTCCTGCCCCCCTAAAACGGCCATGAGCAGACCCCAGGGTGTGGGGGGGGGGGGGGGGGGGGGGCGCTCAAATTCTTGCAGGGGGCCTGGTGACTTCTAGTTACGCCCCTGATCCAATTGGATCATTATTATCCAATAAGTGCATTCCTGATTGACTATGCAACCAATTGCAGGCCAAGCATGTCAATTGGAGTTGCTGCAAGAAGCTGGGCCGTCGTGGTCAATCGGGTGTACAGCAGTAACAGTGAGCGATATCGGGATGAGTGACAAACTCAACAAAGCCTGTGGCGCTGTTCCCCCAGTGTATAAATGTACATGTACCGTGTGCATTTATACATTACCTGTCCTGTCTCGCATTGCCTGTCAGTTTTCCAAATCCATTGCTCTTTTATTAGTCCTATAAATGCAGCCGGTGTGGCATATGTGTGAAGTCCCACAAGCACCGCGTGCTATGAGCTGACGGCGTGTATAGGGCTAATGGAAGAGGGGCGGATTCGGAAGACGAAGGGCACCGCAAGGACAGGTGATATATAAATGCACACATACATGTATACTTATACACTAGGTGAACAGTGGCGAGGATCCACTGTATGCTAAGAAGATCAAGCTAAAGGCACCCACTAAACGCCTGTACACCGGTGCGTATGTAGAAATCACTGCCCCCCGCGCGGCTGCATCCCTTGCAGGGGCTATTGTTACACCCCTGCCTGTACACATGCTAGATTAAATTAGGACCAACCACCTCTGCCGATAATCCAGTGTGTGGACAGCTGCCCCGACCGCTGCTCGGCCAGCTCACAAACTGCTCTTCAGTCCAGCCAAGCTGCATCTAATATTCACACATGAAGTCAGCACTGCAAAACCAACAAGCCAGGTAATAATGCAAAAATGCTTTATAAGCAATATACAACACTTTGTGCGTTGCAAATTATAGTATATACAGTGGGTTGCAAAAGTATTCGGCCCCCTTGAAGTTTTCCACATTTTGTCATATTACTGCCACAAACATGAATCAATTTTATTGGAAATCCACATGAAAGACCAACACAAAGTGGTGTACACATGAGAAGTGGAACGAAAATCATACATCATTCCAAACATTTTTTACAAATAAATAACTGCAAAGTGGTGTGTGCATAATTATTCGGCCCCCTTTGATCTGAGTGCAGTCAGTTGCCTATAGACATTGCCTGATGAGTGCTAATGACTAAATAGAGTGCACCTGTGTGTAATCTAATGCCAGTACAAATACAGCTGCTCTGTGAGGGCCTCAGAGGTTGTCTAACAGAATATTGGGAGCAACAACACCGTAAAGTCCAAAGAACACACAAGACAGGTCAGGGATCAAGTTATTGAGAAATTTAAAGCAGGCTTAAAGAGTAACTGTCAGGCTGCAGAAGCTAATTTAAACCTCTATTCTCCTGTGTTAAACAGTTTAGAAGGAAGCCATAAAGCCATTAGTGAAGATAAAAATCTCAGTTACCTTTGATGTGTGCTTATCAGAAAGGCTGTTATAGACCCATAAGGACGCAAGCCACATACTATACTGCAAAGCATTCTGGGGCCCTCCCCTCGGCTGCTAATGAGACGTTACAGCAGCTTGTAATCAGTCCAGCGCGTAGCACTGATAAATCTCCGGGCAGAGTACACTGCAGGAGTCAGCTATTGTTCCTAGCCACATGGCTCATTAATATTCACTGCACACTGTGTTGTTCAAGTAAGAGCTTATCTGTGATCAGGAAGCAGGCAGGACATGACGACACATTTGACAGAAAAACATGGAGCCTGCCATGAGCTGTCAGGAGCATCTATCTCTGCATATACTATATACAAATTCTGTGAAATCCAAACGTGGACAGTGAAATGCATATGTAATGTAAGTACAGCCAATCTTTATCTACTGATATATGTGTTTATTTTCTCTGAGACCTTATACCTAACAGCTCCTCTTTAAGCTACAAAAAGATTTCCAAAGCCTTGAACATCCCACGGAGCACTGTTCAAGCGATCATTCAGAAATGGAAGGAGTATGGCACAACTGTACACCTACCAAGACAAGGCTGTCCACCTAAACTCACAGGCCGAACAAGGAGAACGCTGATCAGAAATGCAGTCAAGAGGCCCATGGTGACTCTGGACGAGCTGCAGAGATCTACAGCTCAGGTGGGAGACTCTGTCCATAGGACAACTATGAGTCATGCACTGTACAAAGTTGGCCTTTATGGAAGAGTGGCAAGAAGAAAGGCATTGTTAACAGAAAAGCATAAGAAGTCCCGTTTGCAGTTTGCCACAAGGGGGACACAGCAAACATGTGGAAGAAAGTGCTCTGGTCAGATGAGACCAAAATGGAACTTTTTGGCCAAAATGCAAAACGCTATGTGTGGCAGAAAACTAACACTGAACATCACTCTGAACACACCATCCCCACTGTCAAATATGGTGGTGGCAGTATCAAGCTCGGGGGGTGCATCTCTTCAGCAGAGACAGGGAAGCTGGATGGAGCCAAATGAAGGGCATACTTGGAAGAAAACCTCTTGGAGACTGCAAAAGACTTGAGACTGGGGCGGAGGTTCTCCTTCCAGCAGGACAATGACCCTAAACATAAAGCCAGGGCAACAATGGAATGGTTTAAAACAAAACATATCTATGTGTTAGAATGTCCCAGTCAAAGTCCAGATCTAAATCCAATCGAGAATCTGTGGCAAGATCTGAAAACTGCTGTTCACAAATGCTGTCCATCTAATCTGACTGAGCTGGAGCTGTTTTGCAAAGAAGAATGGGCAAGGGCTTCAGTCTCTAGATGTGCAAAGCTGGTAGAGACATTCCCTAAAAGACTGGCAGCTGTAATTGCAGCAAAAGGTAGTTCTACAAAGTATTGACTCAGGGGGGCGAATAATTACGCACACCCCACTGCAGTTATTTATTAGTAAAAAATATTTGGAATCATGTATGATTTTCGTTCCACTTCTCACATGTACACCACTTTGTATTGGTCTTTCACAGGGAATTCCAATAAAATTGATGCATGTTTGTGGCAGTAATGTGACAAAATGTGGAAAACTTCAAGGGGGCCGAATACTTTTGCAACCCACTGTATTCCATACAACATGCATTAAAAAAATCATGAGCCTGATTTAGGGCTTTGCTCACTGTCACCTTTATGCTATATGCCACCTTTGTTTTGTGCGCCTATATCTTGTATTTATTTTGTGCAGAGCTACAGAAGATGTTGGCGCTGATAAGAGAAAACTAATACTGGTTGCAAGGACTCCTGCACATAATGCACCTGTCTGGTTCTCTTCTATGGCTGTACATCAGTGGCTGTGCCCACAATGTGGGAACTACAGCAGGCTGGCTTCTTATAAAGCTGGCAGCCAGACTGTGTTCTCAGGACAATAGTGTGTTGTTGTGTCTGGGGAAGTGTAAATATGTCACTCGCACAAGAGATACGTTCCCAGCTGTGGCATTGCTGTTTGCGATTGTGATTAAAAGGGCCGCTGAAACTAGCTGAGTCGTGTTCCAGTCCCTTCTACGTCTTTTAGCGCCCCTCAGATGAAACGATAGATACTTCCCACAAGTCATTCCGGCACTGAGGAGATCCTGGAACTGTCAAATGAGATGAAGAGTACGTGACAGAAACAAAATCGGAAAACAGGAAGTCCCACAGGCACGGACATTCTAGGAACTATTGGTACCGTGCCTCTGATGATGGGAACCTACAGAACCTGCTGCAGGGAAGTGAAGCCTGAAGTCAGGACAGGCTTTGGGATGGGGATGCAATTGATGGGAGATATAGGACTCCATTTTAGCTGAGGCCCATTCTCGGTTAATTGACTGTTTCTAAAGACTCCCTCAAGGCTCATCCGCATGGAATGTGAGAACTTCTAAAATAAGAACACTAATTGCGTTCAGTAACAGATTACTCTGGAAAAGTAATCTAAAACCACATTCATTTTATGTGCCTCATGCTGAAATGCACCACAAAAAACCTCTATTTGACGGCTACAGCGGCCAGTCAGGTTTTGTGTTTGAATTTTCTAGTACAAGATGGAAGAATGAAAGCACCATGCCATTTGTTGCTATAAGACACATAGGCCTTTGAGGCTGTATAAAGAGAAAAAAATCACTTTGCCTGTTTTCAAATTGGGCAATTGCCCAGGGCTCAAGAGCCTTTCGGGGCCCCCAACTCTCTCCACTTAAAGGTCGGAGCTATTGGAGTACAGGAGTGGTTTGGAGGGACAAAGACCACCTAATACTGTTAAACGTGAGACAAAAAAAAACCCATGAAATACTGCTATTGGGATGTGGAGCACCAAAAGGCCCCCTAATACCATCATATGTGTGGAGAGGATTTGGGGGCCCATATTATTATTATTATTTATTGTATTTATGAAGTGGCATCATATTACACAGCACTGGACAATAATACATACAATGATACAAAGGATGACAGACGTAAAAAGGTTATACCATATACGACAAAGTTATACAAGGCAAACAGGGTACAAGATACCTGGTCATGCGATTTTGGGCTGGTTAGGTAGGCCCAGTAATACAAGTCTGGTGCGGTCATAAGAAAAGGAGCACACGATCAGGTAGAATACACTATGGAAGGGAGGACCCTGTCAAAGGCTTAAATTCTAAGGGGAGGGGAGATGGACACACTAGGTGGGGCTGTAGAATACGAATACGTATTCAGTAGAGAGTTACCCTATGGTAGGGGTGGGTAGGCCATCTTGAAGAGTTGGGTTTTGACGGCTTGCTTGAAAGTGTTGGAGGAGGAGGCATTTTCACCTAAAGGCCAATACCCACTACGCAATTTTCCAGCTGATTTTCCTGACAAATAGCGTTTTTCAAGCGACGAGTGATCGTTTCCGCGATCTCATGACGTGGGCACAGGCTCGCCTTTATGCAAACAGCATCTGGTGCCGAGCGGCGGTAACGACTGGCACGGTGATCCACAACGACTCCATGCAAAGTACCGCAATCTCATGGCTTCCTGCTCACACCCGTCGACATTGGCAGGTTTTGGTGCACCGTCTCAATTGTTATGTATAGAGTGCTTGGGGGGCCCCATTGTAAAACTTGCATCGGGGCCCACAGCTCCTTAGCTACGCCACTGATGACCAATCACACTTTTCACCTGACTCAGGGCTCAAACCCACTAGAGCGATTTTGTGAGTGTTTAGGGAGCGATTCGAATTGCTAGAGATTTCCCTAAACACTCAACTAATGCAAATGGATGGCAAAATCGCAAACGCAGGACATGCAGCATTTTTAGCGTTTAGCGATTAGCATTAGCGTTTCTGTAATGTAAAGTATATAAATGCTGGCATAATCGCTCCTCAAAACCTACACAGAGCGATTTGCTAGCGTTTTTACATTACTACACACTGTAACAAAATTAAAATTAATTGAAAGGACCAATCAGAATTAAAAAGCTAACAGCTAATCGCTACACAATCGCTGGCAAATTTATACACTTTTTACAAATGCTACCAAAATCGCCAGCAATCGCTCATGAAATCGCTTACAAACCGCTCATTAAAACCGTGATTGCGATTAGCTATAGCGCTTTGTAGTGGGTTCCAGGCCTAAAGCCTGGTGCACACATTCAATATTAACTGGCCAATCACTGACCAATTTTACCACCTCCATTTAGAATGAGGGCCAACATTATACTACATGGAAGTGATAAAATTGGCCAATCATTGGTCAGTCAAAATTTGATGTGTGTACGCACCCTAAAGGTGGCCGCACACTATACAATTTTTTAAATATCTGTTCAATTTAAGAATTGCAATACATTTTTCTGACTGATTGTAACATTTCAAAAATATGACCAATGTACCACACACCTATGTTCAATTTTTTCCTCAATTATGATAAAACTGATTGGAAACTCAGAGAAAATTGCTAGGGTGTGTATATTAATAAATTAACAATCCAGCACACACCATGCAATCTTTAGTAGAAATTGTAGAGAAATATCTGGCATTCCGGATCGATTTAAATCGAAAAAAACGAGTTTCAGTCGAATGAAAAAAAAGCTTTCGAAATTTTCGAGAGATACGATCGTTTTTATCGAATTACTGTAAAATCGGATCATTTTATTGTATCGTGTGTGGCCACCTAAGGCGGGGTTCAGGCATAAAATATGTACAGTTCCATGCCAATCCTGTCCTGTCAGTTTTCAATCGTTTTCATCAGTTTTGTATCGGTTTTCTGTGGCTCGGTTCACTCATACAATCTGTACAGTTCCATTCCTGTCAGGTTAAAATGAACTGAAAACTGATGCAAAACTGATGGAAACTGGACAGGAACTGCACTGTACATCTTTTATGTGTGAAATCACCCTAAATGCCTCAAAACTGGTCAGAAATTATTTGATTGGCCATGCTGGGTGCCAAAGATCTCTAGCAAATGTAATCAAAGTGATTTGATAGACTAGAAAAATCAATGCTACTATTGGTGTTCGAATAAGGAATCCTGCATTCTCAGACCCAAATTATGCTGAACACGGCACTTTAGCACAGGGTCACAGGACGGCGGTTCACGTCCGTAACAGCTCAAAACGGCGTTGGAAATTTGGGCATACCATGCGCCGCCATAGGCCGTGATTTGAATTACTGTTATTTCGGTGCTCAGACAGTAATTTGGGCGCCGTTTAAAGACGGAGCCCAAAATTACTTTAAAAACAACGTAATTTGTCCGTCAGCGATGGCTGGCAGCAGAATTATGTCTTTCCCGAGAGTCCATGGTGGCCTGCAGGGGGAATAGTAATGAATGCCATCGAGACCTTAGCAGAAGCAGGTTGAACCATTTCTCGGCTTCATTCTGCGCTTAAATTTACCAGCGCTGTTTTTGTGTGAATACATCCATGTCTCACTTCATGTGACTTCCAGCTTGGATGGAGTAGGCATCAGAGGAAGCTTGGCGTGGCCCGCACAGGTGTGGCCTCCCTGTGACCCTGTCCACTAGCTTGGGTGCTGAAGTGCCGTGTTCGGCATTATTTGGGTTTCTAAATGCATAATGCCGAATTCGGACACTAATTATTAGTTGTACTTCAGCAATGGCAATGGGGAAAATGGTTCTACATCATTGGTGCGGCAAGAGTTGCAGATATTAGTGTCACTATTGTACATGTGATAATTCACAAATGATTTACATTCTTCAGCCCATAAGGAAAAACCCAATTCTTCTGTGATTCACTAGAGAGCAGCTGTGAATAGCATCTGTTTTGTGGATACACTCTTCCCATGAAATGAAACTTGCCTTGTGGTGTTGGAGCCCCCTTATTTCTGAGAATCCTCACTCAAGGCTGCATTGACCTCTGACTCGCATATTCAGTGGAAGCCTTGGTGTATTTTGGAACACAAACTACTGAAAGTGATAAATCCAGCAGCAGCAGCATCTGTCTGTTTATAGTATGTCTCCCCCCTCTAAGCTTGGCGTCTCTGACTACAATAGAGGAAGCTCCCTCTGTCCAAGGTCTGTCTGCTGGAGCCCTGCTCTGCCCTTCCTGTGCACACAGCTGCCAGCATACACCCATCACTCAGCATCACCCGCTCTGATGTCCGCAACACTGGCTGGTGCATGCTTACATGAGAGCCATGGATGCACGTACACATATGTATCCCTGCCTAATGTACAAAATACATATTTGATGCCATACACAATAATATATCCTGTTAATGTACTGTAAATATAGAAGACATTATCATAGTATGTCAACCCATTCCAGTTTTCTAGCCTGTACTACTGATGATAAATGGCAACCGTGACATATTCGCCTGCACCAGATGCGTGCTTCACATGAGAGTATGTGCGAATAGCAGCTTTTCTAAATGCAATTTCGCCTGTATTGTGGCTAGGGATGATCAATGAGATGCAAATATTTCAGTGTGGATGCAAATTTATGCACATTTTTATGCAAATGTATGCAGTTTGAAAATGGACCAATAAAATTTAAACTCAGGTTTAAAGAGAACCTGAACAGAAAATAAAAAGTAAAAATAACCATACACGGGTCATACTTACCTCCTGTGTAGTCTACAATTCTATCTCTTTCCCTTCTCCTGCGTCCTGTTTGTCCACTGTGATCAATGGAATTCTCCATCCTCCATTTTAAAAATGGCCATTACCCCATAATAGCTTCCTGGTCAGCACACTGTTAAACTGTAATATCACCCACTTGAGCCATAGGGAAACATGGACATTACTTTGCACATTCAGTTGTAACTGACAGCTGCTGATATATAACTGACATATTTCAGTTCTGACAAAATATTGTCAGAACTGGAAGGGATCACTGTAAGAAGAAAATGGTGAACCTCTGAGAGGAACTGATGGTGAGGTTAGTATGTAATATTCATTTGCAGCTATGTCATGCGTTTATTTTAATTAATTTTCCTTGCTTCGGGTTCCCTTTAAACCATACATGTCAAACTCCGACCCGCGGGCCAAATTTGCCCTCAGAGCCATTCAATTTGGCCCTCAAGTGGTTTCCCCACTTTGCATTATGTTTGGCCCACTCTAGACCACCAGGGAAGC
Organism: Hyperolius riggenbachi; assembly: GCF_040937935.1. Taxonomy (NCBI): domain Eukaryota; kingdom Metazoa; phylum Chordata; class Amphibia; order Anura; family Hyperoliidae; genus Hyperolius; species Hyperolius riggenbachi. The sequence goes on along the minus strand of NC_090648.1, from coordinate 108,144,581 downwards.
TATATTGGAGGTGAAGCCCTGGAACACCAGGGAAGCCATATGGGGAGGTAGGGGGAAAGCACTAAACACCAGGGAACTGTATAGGGGAGGGTGCGAGTCTCTTGACACCAGGGAACTGTATAGGAGAGGGAGGACCTCTAGACACCAGAGAACTTTATGAGTGAGAAAGGTGGCCAGTAGACATTGAGGTTGGCCCGCGACTAGGCACCAATGTTCAATTTTGGCCCGCGACTAGGCACCAGTGTTCAATTTTGGCCTGCGACTAGGCACCAGTGTACAATTTTGGCCCGCGACTAGGCACCAGTGTACAATTTTGGCCCGCGACGAGGTCCCAGTGTATAATTTCGGCCCACTTTGTATTTGAGTTTGACACCCCTGCTTTAAACTGATTGGTCCATTTTGAAGCTGCATATATTTGCATAAAAATGTGCATAACTTTGTATCAACTGGGAAATATTTGCATCCCTAGTTGTGGGACGATTCTTCATGCGATTGTCATAATGTATGGCGTGATTGTGATTTTCAGGCAATGAAGGGGTGGGGCTTAATGCTGTACAGGGAAATCGCACTATGCAATTGCGATTGAGTTTAGGTAAAAAAAAGCATTGCGCTTGATTGCCACAGTGGAAAAGGGGCACCGCGAATACAGTTATAAAATAAATAATGCAACTAAAAACCATTATCGATTGAAGGACACTGGAAGTGAGAGGGATAAGGAGCCTGACATATTTATTTCCTTTTAATCCTATGCAGATTGCCTGGCTGTCCTGCTGAGCCTCTTTCACTAATAATTTTAGCCCTGAACGGACACGCCTGCAGCAAAAGAGACCAGCAGGATGCCAGGCAACTGGTATTGTTTAAAAGGAAATAAATATGGCAGCCTCCATATCCCTCTCACTTCAGGTGTCCTTTAAGGTAAGTAACCCTGCTGTGAAAACATCTCTGACTTCCTGTCCCTCTTGCAGGTGTCACAAAAGACAGGAAGTAGCAGAAACCCTCGTGGGGACACAGACAGCTGGAATTAATCAACAGTTTTTCCACTCTACCTAAAACTACAAAAATATATCTTGGAAGGAGCTGAGCTTGACAATGCTTATTGTTTACTTTTGAAGAATGGTAAAGTTCAAGCATCTGCAAGGAACTAGCATACTTGGATTACATTAATTTTTACTATAATAGTTAGCAGACTCCATATTGTTCTCTTTACTCCGGATGTCACTTTTCCATGAGACACAAAAATGCCACGATAGGTAATAAACTATTTACACAGCGCTATACTGACAGCACTGCTGACAGAAGCAGAAATTAGAGTGCCTGCTCAGAGCCGGGACAAGGTCCTCCAGCACCCAAGGCTGAGACACCAAAGTGCGCCCCTCCATCCCTCCCACCCCAGCCGTCACACACTGATTGCTATTAGACTAAGAGGTGCCACAGGGCCCACAACCTCCCCAACACTTTAATATCTAGTTATCTGGCTTGCAGTCACTGCTATATATCCCTTTTTCTTATTTCTTTCTGCTTCAAACACAATTACGAATGACAGCTGAATGAATTGTGCCCCCCCTCCTACACTGCGCCCTGAGGCTGGAGCCTCTCCAGCCTATGCCTCGGCCCGGCCCTGTGCCTGCTAGAGGTGGAAGCGTGGGCACCAAAATAGGTACCCATTGTAATTATTGGCAAGGAGCGGAAAGCCTGATATTTCCCCGCCTTGCTGATAAGTGCAATGGGCCCCCATGGCAGTGCCCAAAAATGTAAAAAATGTTTTAATACTATCAGGGATGGTTAAGGTTGGAAGCGGAGGAGGATGGGATGAGGTTAGGTGTATGGTGGTAGGTTTGCTGGGGGGGGGGGGGGGGGGTTTGCAGCAGCAGTGGGGACAGTTAAGGTTAGGAGTAGTAGAGGAAGGGTTACTGTTAGGAATCGGTAGTAGGAGTATTTAAAGGGACCCTGAGCAGTAAAAATAAATGAAATCGGTACTTACCTTACCTGGGGCTGCCTCCAGCCCACCTTAGGCCGCAAGGTCTCCCGGCATCCTCCAGGCTCCTCTCCGGGTCCTGCTGCAGACCTCATTACCGGTGACACCCAGTAAAATATACTGATATTTTACTATCGTTTTCACACTTTAATAGTAAAATATCGGTATTGAATATTCATATTTTACTATCCGGAGAACTGTCTGCCCAAATTTCCGAGTGCCTTTTTTGGAAGTACGCCTGCTGATTGTCGTGTTTTGTCTGCTGTATAGTATATAATCTAAATATACTCTGTGTCTCCCATCTGCTTCCCCCCTGTACTTCATCCTGGATGCTATTGTATGCAGTCATAGGGCCACAGTGCATTGTTGGATTTGTGGAATTCTTGCAATTCCATAAATTCCCCTTTTCAAGTAATTTCCAATTTTGAGACAATACTTATCCCTGACATTCATTGCTGTGCAGGCCTGGAACAAAGGTCATTGTGCTCTGTCTGCATACTGTCAGCAGGCGGGAGTAACATAAGCAGCCATGGGGCCCAGGGGATGACTGGGATAATTTGGCGGGGGGTCTACACAACCAAGTGGCCCTTGAAGGAAAGTTATGGTGAAGGAGGGGTTCCACCCACAAAATCGGGGGTGCCACCAGTATCAAATACAGCATGACAAAATTTCAGTGCTCCAGTTCCAGTGCTCACCAATAGGTTTGCTACTTTACTGTGACCTGTTTTGTTGGAAATTGTAGTTTCTGCTAAGCAAAGACTGAGGCAAGGATCAGCTCTGACAGAGACTGTGGTCACCTGTGACTGCTAGCAGCTATTGGGGGCCACCTATGACTGTTGGCAGATATTTGGGGCCGTCTATGACTGCTGGAAGACATTGGGGGGCCACCTATGACTGCTGGCAGATATTGGGGGCCAACTATGACTGCTATACAGGAACCCCCTCCAGACAAGGTGCTGTTGTGGCCACACTTGTCATTGGGAAGAAAGTGTAATGGTGGCCACACTGTTATGAGGAGGTGGGCATAGTGGCAGGACTCATTACTTAAACCTTGGCAGATGTGCCCTTTGGCTGTGGGGGGAGGGGTGTGTCATTATGAGGGAGGGCTAAGGAGGTTTGAACATGGTGAGGGCCCATCAAAATGTTGCTGGGGGTCCTTGTGATTTGCAGGGCTGGATTTCTGGCAGGGCCACAAAGGCCAAGGCCTTGGGCAGCTGCAGCCCAGGGGGGCACCTGGACATGATAGAGGCGTTGCTACATATGAAAGAGTAGGAAGAAAATGGAGAGAAACACATAAAAAGGGAAACTGATACCCAAGGGTGCTTAGGGTTACATATAGAAGAGGGGGCTGCACATGGAATGGGCGGTGCGCTTCTGCACATAAAATACAAGTCACAACATACTTGGCTTAGGGGCACAAAAAGAATAAGGCCCCTTTTACGCTTAATCAGTTGCTCTCAATTATAACTGAGAGAAAAATTATTTTCAAAGTAATGCCCATGTTTTCCTATGGCACAGTTCCCACTATACGCGGTTTAACTGAAATCATTTTCACCAGGGAGGGCGTGGCCTGCATGGCGCCGTGAGAAGACGCACTCTCCCTAGCTCCGCTGCCCGGCCGCCAAAAAAACCCTGATAAGCCACTCTCCTGGTCCCGCAATCCAGTGAAAACACCGTTGCTAGGTGGGGGAACACTCGAAGCATACCCTGGACGAAAGCTACTATCCGCCGCCGGGAGAATCCGACGGCGCAGGCTGCTCGGGATACGACTCATCACAGGCCGCAGGCCCAGCGAGGCAGCAGAGATACAACGAACGCTTCGCTCCATACGCCACCACCGAGATGGGAGGGAGAAATAAAGATAAGGACAAGAAAGAAAGATCCTCATCCCCAGTCCAGCTGTCTGTCACCCCGGCACCCCAAAAAGCTGCTACCAAAGGTAAGGGGGACAGGCAAAAAGATCCTGAGGTCCTTCAGCAAGAAGACGACTTCTCTCCACCCAGTGACCCCCCTCCACCCAGTGTCACTGACCTGATGGAGGCCATTAAGGGCTGCCAGACATCCCTAACCTTAAAAATTGACTCTATAGACGCCCGGTTCAGCATAATTACTGACGAGCTTACTAAAACAAAAGGGCGAGTCAAGGATATAGAAAGCAGAGTCTCTACTATGGAGGACACTGTACAGCAGCACAACGTGCAAATCCCAGCCATGCAAAAGCAACTGCGGGCGCTAACCTCCAGAGCTGTGGATGCTGAAGACCGCAACCGACGATCGAACATACGCATCCTAGGTCTACCTGAGGGCACCGAAGGGCCTGACGTCCCAGCCTATGTCGAAACGCTTCTAAAGCGACTCCTGCCTCCGGAGACGTTCTCCAAGTTCTTCCTAATAGAGAGAGCCCACAGGATGCCCGCAAAACAAGGCCTCCCGGGCTCCCTTCCTAGGCCCCTGATTTTCAAAGTCCTGAATTTCAGAGACCGTGACGCCATCTTGGGCGCGGCACGCACGGCGGGAGAACTTCGCATTGACAACGCCAAGCTGATGTTGTTTCCAGACTTCACAGCAGAAACACAGAAGGCTAGGAAATCCTTTGACCATGTTAAGATGCAGCTAAGGAAGAGAAATATCCAATATTCCATGATGTTCCCAGCCCGTCTGCGCATACAGGACGGCGAAAAGGTTAACATCTTCACATCTCCGGAAACAGCCATGGAGTGGATCGAGGCCCTCCCTGTAAATCAAGAATAACATGGCAGTACTGGTAATGATTCTTTTCACTACTACCCTTCACAGGCGGAATAACTTTCTAACTATACACATAATGCCTGGAAGTGGGGCATATAAATAATACCATAGCTATTTACTTACTCCTAACTGATTGGGGGTCTCTCCTGGCCCCCCTCCCTCCCCGCTGCAGGCTCTCTTCTGACACTTTCACTGCTACGATCCGGCTACAGAGGCATGTCATGTTCCTTAGTGCACAGCGCAGGAAGACAGGAACGTAATACTACTATACTGGCCCCTTAATCTACTTTGATCGCTCCATCTCCTTAACTTTGGGGACATCAGATATACTCGTTATGCGCCTGATATATACCGTGCTGGTATGTGGAGTTGAATATCATAGACTACACTCCGAATTTAACCAACTGGGAACACTTGCATGTCTGCCGGCCTGCTCGGGTGGGGGGGGGGGGGGAGGGACACATTGACCTCGAGGCACTGTATATGGCACATACATTCCTTTTTCCAGGCGCTGGAGATATGCCACTCTTTTCTGTTGAAGTTACATAAAACATGTTATCCTGGTTCAATGGAATCATTAACTTTTACAATTTTACAGGTGTTTAACTGGATTATACGCTGTATGCTATTGCTGCCACTAGAGGGCAGGGTCACCTTTACTAATGTTCTTTACCTCCAATGGGTGATAACATAACCTCCACGCTATGCAGATATGTATATATATATGTGTAACTATGCTCAATGATCCTGAACTTGCAGCTTTTAGGAGGTGACCTCACTATGTACTCTATAGCGCCTTCTCTCTCTTAAGGCCTACCTAACATGCTTATCTAGTTCACACCTTCTTCATCCTCCTGTTCTACGTCCATCAGCTAACTCACACCCTGAATTCTCTTCAGTAAGCCCTCTGCTGACAAACTCCTTATTTCTTACCTCTATCTGCCTTTCCTACTTATACTATATCTTCTTTATACATGCCCGTAATGAATGGTAATATAATATCGCATCTAAGGTGACCTTGCTATGATGATTCTCACTGTAATCTAAATCTTACCTAATTGTGCTCTACCCACTGCTACAATACGGCACACCGGCACCTGCGATGGGGTATGTATGGGACAAACAACTCCGCTACTCACAAGACATACTACCCTCAGTTACTGAGAGCGGCCGGGCGGCCGGCCATACAAGCAGGCACATCTTTCCTCGCCCCCTGCCGGTGGTCTGTTTAGTTAGCGCAGCCACCGCACTGTAAATAGACCTGTATAGCTACCTTTACTACCCTGTAGCTGGTCTAAGTTTAGTTACTAGGGAATTGTAATAGGTATATGGGTAGGGCGGGATTTAGGCTTCCCCTCGTTAGGTTGAAGCAGGGTGGGATACAGGGAATGGGATTGTTAAATAAGGGGGGGGAGGGGGGGGTTAATAGATACAGAGGATCTCCACATGTCTACCCGCGCTGGTCCTGCCTGTCTCCTATAAACAGACATATGTTAAATATAGAATCCAGGTTTTCAAATAAAAGACTAAAAAATGTCACCCCAACGTGAAGCGGTCCAGTGCATACTATGGAACGTGCGTGGGCTCGGCTCCTCCCTTAAAAGATCACTTGTCTTTAATTTTCTCCGAAAATACAACCCTCACATAGTAGTATTGGCTGAAACGCACCTCCAAGGAAGTCGAGTATTAGCACTGAAAAAACCCTGGGTGGGAGCATACTACAACTCCACATTCTCTACTTACTCCAGAGGAGTGAGCATCCTCATAAGAAAAAATCTTCCATTCCAACTGCTGGATTTGGTGATAGATCAATTGGGTCGGTACGTTATTATTCATGCAAAAATACATGACATTACGCTAGTCCTCATAGGACTATACAATCCTCCTCCGGCATCTCCGGATCTCCTGCACCAAATTGCACAGCTCACACTTAAATATCCCACTCCATATAAGATTTTCTTCGGGGATTTCAATATGGTACCCTCGACTTCTGCGGACAGGCTGAAGCCAAGAGCCTCTGAGACTCAATCACTTCCAGATTGGGCGCAGGTCTACTCCCTGACAGACGTGTGGAGGTGGAAGCATCAATCTACACCGGGCTTTACATGCCATTCAGCCTCCTTCCGCACTCTGTCACGGATCGACTTGATCTATGCGTCTAACGCCATGCAGTCCCTCATACAAGACATCTCCCTGTTACCGAGAGGAATCTCGGACCATTGCCCCTTACATTTGATCTTGGACTTTGGTATCTCACATACTGAACGCGTATGGAAACTAGCTCCACATTGGCTAGAAGAGCCACGAGTAAAATATATGGTAATGGATAGAATAAAAGAGTACTGGAGTGTACCCCATGACCCGGTATCACCTCTTATTGTATGGGATGCTTATAAAGCGGTCATTAGAGGTGCCTATATCTCTAGCATTGCTACAGAGAAGAAACAAAATAGAGTAATTATGGAAAGATTAGAGGAAAAAGCGGTGCAAACGGAGCGGCTGTACATTGAGACTGGGTCCGGGGAATCCTACCAGGAGTGGCAAAATGCACTTCTGGCTCTCACTAGCAAACAAATAGATCATACAAAACAAGGACTTTTTGCCAAGCAAATAAGGGTGTTCGAGCAGGGGGATAAAACGGGGAAATTACTGGCGTATTTAGTGGGCCAAGAGAAACTCTCTGTACAAATAGCTATGATCAATACCTCCTCTGGGGATTGCCTGACCCATCCCGGTGATATAAATGACGCGTTCAAAAATTATTACTCATCACTTTACAGCTCTAAAATCACTAAAAGCACTGAGGAAATATCATCATATTTGAGGAATATCTCACTTCCGTGCCTTACAGATGATGACAGGCAGTACTTAGACTCGGAGATAACTGAACCTGAGATAATAGCTGCTATAGGCGCACTTAAAAAAAGGAAGTCCCCTGGATTAGACGGACTCCCCTCGGAACTATATGTTACTTATAAAAAAACATATACCTCTAAACTACATTCCCTGTTTAAACATATTCTCGAATTAGGTCAGGTTCCCCCCTCCATGGCTGAAGCTCTTATCACAGTAATTCACAAAAAGGGCCGTGACCCAGCCTTATGCTCCTCGTACAGGCCGATCTCACTACTAAATGTAGATGGGAAGATATTAGCCAAAATTCTTGCCACTCGCCTCAACGCTGTCATTACTAATTTAATACATAGTGATCAATCGGGATTCATCCCGGAAAAAGGCTGTGACATAAATCTAAGGAGACTCATGACCAACCTCTCTATTACCCATACTAATGCTGGAACCAGGGCCATTGCGTCATTAGACGCCGAAAAAGCATTTGACACTGTGGAATGGGCATATCTCTGGGAGGTACTCAGCAAATTTAAATTCGGAGACAACTTTATCAGGTACATCCAGGCGTTATATTTTAATCCCAGGGCAAGGGTACGTACTGGTGGAAGAATATCTTCCTTTTTCAGTCTGGGCAGGGGCACCCGTCAGGGATGCCCGCTGTCACCTGCTCTCTTCGCACTCGCAGTGGAACCTCTGGCGGCATCACTAAGATCGAATAAAACTATAGTAGGCCTCTTTGTCTCAGACCTAGAGGAAAAAGTGTCACTATACGCTGACGACCTTCTGCTGTACCTAGCCGATCCCTACTCCTCTCTGTCCTCAGCACTAGCCCTCATATCTGAATTTGGGGAGTACTCAGGGTTACAAATAAATTGGACTAAATCTCTACTTTTACCTCTAGACCCCCTGCCAGATACCCCCGCCATTACGGCACCGTTGCAGGTGGTCAACCAATTTACCTACCTCGGAATAGAAATTACTTCACGGGTTCCCTCATATCTTGGTCTCAATGTGCTGCCGCTTCAGAACCATATCAAATTGAAATTTCGGGCATGGGAAACCTTACCGATATCCTTGATAGGGAGAGTAAATTTAGTTAAAATGTGCATTCTTCCTCGCCTCCTATATGTCTTTCGGAACACACCTGTTCCAATACCTAACTGCTTTTTCTCTACCATAAATAAACTAATCACTTCCTTTTTATGGGGCTCATCAACTCCTCGCATAGCTTTATCCAGTCTACAGCTGCCTGTGGACAGGGGGGGGCTGGCACTACCAAACCTCAAATTTTACTATTGGGCGGCTGTGCTTCACACAGTATATTGGTGGTTCGCACAGTCTACATACAACCCAGCAACGGTACTGGAAGCCACCATTATCGGTTCTTATATGGCTCTATCTGCCCTTCCGTACCGAGGATCTAGGGCCATCCCCTCCCTAACAACTCCGATGAAAACTACGGCACATGTATGGGAAATGGTACAACGATATCTACTAGAGGAGAATCAATGGTCCCCCCATGTCCCCCTGTGGAACAATATTAGCCTAAAAGAATTCACCACGATTCCTGATCCTTCCGTATGGGCTAACAAAGGTATCCTTAAACTAAAAGACATTGTAGGAGAACAGGGACTGATGTCATTTAACTCACTTAAGGCACAATACCTACTCCCTAACTCAATGTTCTTTAGGTTCCTACAACTCCGACATGCATATGAGGCCCAGTTCCGCTCTAAGCCAGTAATCTTGCACACTAGCAAGATGGAACAAATGATGATGCACTCTGGCCTTAAAGGTATTACATCACAAGTATATAATATTCTTATTACCCAACCCACTAAAACGCCCAACAAATTGTTTACGGCTTGGAGTACTGACCTCCCGGATCTTTCTCTAAAAGACTGGGAAGGAACGATAACAGACTTTGTCAAAATCCCAATAGCGGCTAGGCACAGGCTAAGTGCGATAAAATACCTATACAGGGTATACTATACCCCCCGCAGATTATTAAAAATGGGACTGGTTGAGGAGGATGCATGTTGGAGATGTGGATTGGAGGGTGCAGGATTCTTTCACATTTTTTGGGAATGTGGACAAATTAGGCAGTTCTGGGCCTCGGTACACGGTCTGGTCGCAGAGGTAGTGGATCCACAAATTCCATTCACAGCCTCAGCAATGCTAGTTAATCACTTCGGGGAAACCACTCTCAGCGAAAAAAAACTATACTTTACAAAACTACTATTATTCTACGCGAGGAGAGCGATAGCCCTAGCTTGGAAAAAACCAGAACCGCCATCTATCTCTGAATTTAAGTCCTCCATAAATCTAGACATACCAATATACAAGAATGTGTACGAGAACCGAGGGTCCACTAAGAAATTCTACAAGGTGTGGAAGGGGTGGCTAAAAAAATTTGAAATTGACATATAATCCTAATTTGCAGACAATTATGCTGGGAGATGGTACTATTCATATCAATGTGTTTATAGGAGAGGGAGGGGGGTGGGGTGGGCGCGGGGGGAGGGGATGGGGTGATACTCTGTATGGGGTTATTGAAGTTTATCTGTTGTATGTGTTATGCTGTATTGAAAATCAATAAAATGTTTTTTCAAAAAAAAAAAAGAAATCATTTTCACAATGCACTGCTATGAAAAAACGCATACCAACCCGTACTAACGCGCACCAACGCATTAAGTGTAAAAGGGCCCTGAATCTGGCCTTTGTGAATTGCAGTTAAGCCACTTAAATTCAGTATCATCACCATGGGCGTCCGCAGAAAATTCTCCAGCCGGGGGCAAAAAGGGGGGAGAAGAAAAAGAGAGGAGGCCCCCCAACAAGACAAAGTCAGTAACCACGAGGCCCCCAACAAGACAAATTCAGCAGTCATGAGGCACATAAATAGACAGCATTTCACATAAATAGGCAGAATGCCCCCTTAATATGGTAGACACCTCTCACCTGGCAGCAGTTCCCCAAAATACACTCAATCTGACAGCAGTGGTTCCCCAAAAATAGGTAGTCCCAGGTCTATAGGTGTCCCTAGAATAGGTGGCCAGCGGTATAGATGTCCCCAGAACTGGTAGCCAGGGGTAGAGATGTCCCCAGAACAGGTAGCCAGGGGTATATGTGCCCAGTATATGTATATGTGCCCAGTATATGTAGGCAGGGGTATATGTGCCCAGTATATGTAGTCATGGGTATATGTGCCCAGTATATGTAGTCAGGGGTATATGTGCCCAGTATATGTAGTCAGAGGTATATGTGCCCAGTATATCTAGTCAGGGGTATATGTGCCCAGTATATGTAGTCAAGGGTATAGATGACCACAGTATATGTAGTCAGGGGTATATGTGCCCAGTATATGTCGTCAGGGGTATATGTGCCCAGTATATGTAGCCAGGGGTATATGTGCCCAGTATATGTAGGCAGGGGTATATGTGCCCAGTATATGTAGTCAGGGGTATATGTGCCCAGTATATGTAGTCAGGGGGATATGTGCCCAGTATATGTAGTAAGGGGGATATGTTCCCAGTATATGTAGGCAGGTGTATATGTCCCAGTATATGTAGGCAGGTGTATATGTCCCAGTATATGTAGGCAGGTGTATATGTCCCAGTATATGTAGGAAGGTGTATATGTCCCAGTATATGTAGGCAGGTGTATATGTCCCCAGTATATGTAGGCAGGTGTATATGTCCCAATATGCCTGTGTATATGTCCCAGTATATGTAGGCAGGTGTATATGTCCCAGTATATGTAGGCAGGTGTATATGTCCCAGTATACTGTATGTAGGCAGGTGTATATGTCCCAGTATATATAGCCAGGGGTATATGTGCCCAGTATATGTAGGCAGGGGTATATGTGCCCAGTATATGTAGGCAGGGGTATATGTGCCCAGTATATATAACCAGTGGTATATGTGCCCAGTATATGTAGGCAGGGGTATATGTGCCCAGTATATTTAGCCAGGGGTATATTTGCCCAGTATATGTAGTCAGGGGTATATGTGCCCAGTATATGTAGGCAGGGGTATATGTGCCCAGTATATGTAGCCAGAGGTATATGTGCGCAGTATATGTAGCCAGAGGTATATGTGCCCAGTATATGTAGCCAGGGGTATATGTGCCCAGTATATGTAGTCAGGGGTATATGTCCCCAGAATAAGTAGCCAGGTGTGCCCCAGCAGGAGGGGAGCAGCGCAGAGAAAAGGGAGAGCTATGGGCACTCACCTTAGGGAGCTCTCCCTCCCTCGCTCTCCCCTCTGGAACGAAGTGTGCAGCGGCTGGCAGCGGGCGGAACTTACCTCGTCTCGTTGCAGGCGCCAGATAGTTTAGCCGCTACTCTGGTCTGATCCAGACCAGAGTGCGGCACCAGAACTTCCTGTGCAGGAGCGAGACGAGGTAAGTTCCGCCCGCTGCCCAGCCGCTGCACACTTCGTTCTGGAGGGGAGAGCGAGGGAGGGAGAGAGCCCTAAAATGAGGGAAGGGGGGGGGAGATGTCCGCCCTTCCCTGCTGTGCCCATAGCTCTCCCTCTTCTCTGCGCTGCTCCCCTCCTGCTGGCTGCACGGGCACGCGGCCAGGGGGGGGGGGGGCAGCGGGTGGCCAGTGTCAGGCAGATGCCCGGTTTTGCCATATGTGCGGACGCCCATGATCATCGCTCTGTGTAGATGCATACTGTTCACTCACACATGCAAATTATGGTTTATGAATGTACAGTATACCTTATCATGCGCACATTTATTGGGAACCACTTTATGTTTATATACAGTCGTTGTAATCTATGCACAATTATAGTTACCTAGTCTTGTTCCTGACCTTAGTTTTTTCTCTGTTCACACCTATAGTACCCATAAAACATCACTCTAGGGTAATGGGTGGAATCTAAAAATTATGTTTTTATGTCCCAGAGAGTCAGGTGTACATCCAGAACTGCTGGTTTACAACACATATCATTTACTAACTTTACAGAGTCATGTTATGCAACCGGCAGTTCTGGATATACACTTGACTTTCAGGGACATGAGAGATGTTTTTCGGATTCCACCTATTACACTGAATAGATACATTATGAATGTTACTTGTTGCTCATTTGAACATGACGATTGCAAACACCTTCTGTTAAAGCGGGATTGTCACCATCAAAATCAAATTTCAACAGCAACTGGTCTGAGTGTATTAAGTGATAAAGATTAGCTAATCCTGCATTCAAAACTTGTTCTGCTGTTATGGTTTGTATTTAGGAGCACTGGCCCTTTAATAGCCATTGCCATTCCGTTGCATGCTGGGGGTTCTTTTTATCTATAATATATTCCTCCTCTTCCCTTTATTTCCCTGCCTAGCTGAAACATGATCCTCTGCTTACTTGTGTTTACAAGCAAGGCTGAGGTGACTCAGCGATTGGAGGAGAAACAAAAACAAGTTAAGGGTAGAAATGACATCAGTATTTAGCCTCAAACTGTGGGCAAAAGACATGGTTCCCACCAGGAACAGAATTCTCTTCATTTAATATATAGAATTCACTGAAATCAAAATGTGGACAGTACAATACATGCGTTATGTAAGTAGATCAAGTATTTACCTACATACAGTATATGTGTGTTTTCTTCCCTGGCATAGTATGGCTAATCCTCCTGCTTTAATAATAAGGCTAAGTAGTTTTTAATTTTTTTCTCTTTTAGGTTCCTTTAGGCCAGGTTCACTCTGGGGTGTTGCAGTGCGCGCCCTATAAAAATAAATTGCATCATGCATTAAAGTAACTCTGTAGTGAAAAAAAAGTGCAAAAGGTGGTAGGAAGCATTGATGTAAAAATGGACAGCGTGCCTAGACCCCAACCCCAGTATCTCTTGGGGTACAATACCAAGCAAAACAAATGAATCAGCGCTGCCAAAGGTAATTTATAGCTCTTTATAGCCAAAGCTCAGGTACACAAAATCTTATACTTACCTACAGAGAGGGAAGCCTCAGGATCTACAATGCATTGTCACTAATCACATCGGGGCCGCGCAGCTCCTTTTCCTAGTTCAAGTGCACGCAATAACTGAGTGAGCCTGCCCACTCATGTGCAGTAGCATGGAGCTGCGGGCTCCACACTACTGTGAATTTGCGGGCGGGCTTGCGCAGCCATTGTGCGCACATACACCAGGAAGAAGATCTGCGCGGCCCTGATGTGAAGGGGGGCTTTGCACATCAATTGGGGGGGGGGGGGGGGTTTCTTCGCCTTCTTCTCCAAACTGCTTTAGCCAGCCTTTTTTAAAACAGGCTAAAGCAGTTTGAAAAAAGGCTAGGATTGCCCGAAACAGCAGTCTGTCGCTGCTGCCTTATCGCTTGTGAATAAAGAGCTATAAATTATCTTTGGTGGTGCCGACCCATTTGTTTTTGTTTGCGAGAAAAAAGTGCTTAATTTGACTCCTAGATCGTGCAGAGGCTTCCCCTGTCCTCTTCCACTGGTTCAGTCTAATGCGCTAAAACCATTGACAAGTGCTTGTGCATGCGCAGTGGCATGGACCCCTTCAGGCTTCAGCAGAAAAAGGCAAGCCCTTTCGGGTCCATGCTACTGTGCAAGGGCAAGCCACCTGCCTTTTCAACTGAAGCCAGAGTGGCTGTGTGTTACGGTGCAAACACAGTGCGTCTGTGCTTCATGGGGCTCTACTCTGGAACGGCCTGGCAGCAGAGGATGGGGGAAGCATCTGGAGAAGCCCTTCTGAGGTGCGTATCTAAGTGTGCGCATAACAAACCTCACAGGTGTGATGTGGTGCATGCTATGAAGCATGCAGTACATGGAAAGTATGCTTCACTGCAACTGTAATCATGCATGTGTCCGGTACAGCACAGCATACCTTGCGTTACACCAACAACGCATTCCAATGAATCAGTGCGATTCATGCCGATGGGAATGTACCATTACAATATAATTTAATCGCAATGCAATTACAGTGTGAACCTAGCCCAGTACAATAAGTCCAGACTCTGATTCTCTCTATACCTTATCAGCTATAATCTAAGCATGGAATGGGAAATTTGGTGTTCCTGGACATATGTGGAATGTAAAAAATGTGTTTGTTTTCTTTCCACTCCAGAAAACATGCACAATAGTTATATACAGGCCGGGCTCAAGTCTACTCACATTCCTGTACATTCCTGTACATTCAGCAGCGATCAGTGGGGGCAGGCAGGAAGTGCTGGGTGCAGGAAGTGCTGGTTTCGGATCTACCTCCTGTGCACTGTCTGATCTCTGTACTATGCATTCAGCATTCCAGGCTCAGAATTACCCATGTACAGCACACACTATGTTCTGTGGAAGGCACTCATTTACCAGTTAATCAGCTGGAACTGAATTCCTAGTTTGTTACATGGATGGAAGAATTGGTGGAGTGAAACTGTTTTCAATCTCTTTTCAGGTGCCCATACAGTGTGATGCGTAAGTTTGGGCAACCTTGTTAATCGTCATGATTTTCCTGTATAAATGGTTGGTTGTTATGATAAAAAATGTCAGTTAAATATACCATATAGGAGACACACAGTGATATTTGAGAAGTGAAATGAAGTTTATTGGATTTACAGAAAGTGTGCAATAATTGTTTAAACAAAATTAGGCAGGTGCATAAATTTGGGCACCACAAAAAACATATGAAATCAATATTTAGTAGATCCTCCTTTTGCAGAAATTACAGCCTCTAAACGCTTCCAACGAGAGTCTGGATTCTGGTTGAAGGTATTTTGGACCATTCCTCTTTACAATAAATCTCTAGTTCATTCAGGTTTGATGGCTTCCGAGCATGGACTTTAACTCACTCCACAGATTATCAATTATATTCAGGTCTGGGGACTGAGATGGCCATTCCAGAACATTGTACTTGTTCCTCTGCATGAATGCCTTAGTAGATTTTGAGCAGTGTTTAGGGTTGTTGTCTTGTTGAAAGATCCAACCCTGCCGCAGCTTATGCTTTGTCACTGATTCCTGGACATTGGTCTCCAGAATCTGCTGATATTGAGTGGAATCCATGCGTCCTTCAACTGTGACAAGATTCCCAGTCCCTGCACTGGCCACACAGCCCCACAGCATGATGGAACCAGCACCATATTTTATTGTAGGTAGCAGGTTTTTTTCTTGAAATGCTGTGTTCTTTTTCCTCAATGCATAACGCCCCTTGTTATGCCCAAATAACTCAATTTTAGTTTCATCAGTCCACAGCACCTTATTCCAAAATGAAGCTGGCTTGTCCAAATGTGCTTTAGCATACCTCAAGCAGCTCTGTTTGTGCTGTGGGTGGAGAAAAAGGCTTCCTCTGCATCACTCTCGCATACAGCATCTTCTTGTATAAAGTGCGCCGAATGGTTGAACGATGCACAGTGACTCCATCTGCAGCAAGATGATGTTGTAGGTCTTTGGTGCTGGTCTGTGGGTTGACTCTGACTGTTCTCACCATTTGTTGCTACTGTCTATCTGAGATTTTTCTTGGTCTGCCATTTCGAGCCTTAACTTAAACTGAGCCTGTGGTTTTCCATTACCTCAACAAGTCCGACGAAGGCTTTTTATACGCCGAAAACTCACTGTTTATTCATCTCTAAGTTAGCCAATAAATTGTATTATCCTGATTCAAAACTCCTTGCTTTTACTGATGGCTAACGTGGTACAACACTCTACCGCTCAATATGTTCCTAACTGTGGAAACAGACAGCTGAAATCTCTGAGGCAGCTTTCTGTATCCTTCTCCTAAACCATGATGGTGAACATTACAATCTTGTCTTCAGGTCATTTGAGAGTTGTTTTGAGACCCCCATGTTGCTACTCTTCTGAGAAAATTAAAAGAGGAGGGAAACTTACAATTGACCCCATTAAATACTCTTACTCATAACTGGATTCACCTGTGTATGTAGGTCAGGGGTCACTGAGCTTATCAAGTCAATTTGAGTTCCAATAATTAGTTCTAAAGGTTTTGGAATCAATAAAATAACAACAGTGCCCACATTTATGCACCTGCCTAATTTTATTTAAACAATTATTGCGCATTTTCTGTAAATCCAATAAACCTAATTTCACTTCTCAAATATCACTGTGTGTGTTTCCTATATGATATATTTAACTGACATTTTTTTTTCGTAACCAACGATTTATACAGGAAAATCATGATGATTAACAAGGTTGCCCAAACTTTCACATCCCACTGTATATAACTAGATTTTCAACATCAATATCCCACAAATTTGATTATAATGATCAAATCTGGCAGGGATTGATGCTACAACTTGGCTGCCTGATCATCGTTTTAATCGATGTTCTGGCTAAAATCATCTGAGTGACCCCTAGCTTGTCTCTCCCCGTGTGATGTGTACCCCCCGGGCTGTGCTGAGTGTTGCAGGCTCACCTGTCCTCTGCACGCTTCCTGCTGTGTTCCGTGTCTCCTCTTCTTCCCTGGCAGGCGCCTGTACCATGTGACCCCACAACATGTACTCTACTGACGTCAGTACATGTGGCGAGGTCACGCGGTACAGGCACCCCTGGTCGGCAATGGAGAAAGACACGGCACAGCAGGAGGAGGTGGCGCA
The DNA here is from genome assembly GCF_040937935.1 of Hyperolius riggenbachi. Lineage (NCBI taxonomy): Eukaryota > Metazoa > Chordata > Amphibia > Anura > Hyperoliidae > Hyperolius > Hyperolius riggenbachi. The sequence continues at coordinate 108,127,461 of NC_090648.1, read as the reverse complement.
CCAGTGGACAGGTAAGGTCTTCTGTCCCCCTACCCCCCATTAACATTAGGTAGTTGAGACCTGACACTCACTGTTTCCTTGTGCCAGTGAAGCCACCTTTCTTTACCTAACTCAAAACTATACCTGGAAAGTATTTTTAGTGTTACGGTGCGATGCGATCATCTGATCGTGCCGCATCAAAAATGCTGTTTGCTAATGTGAAACCGGCCTGACTGAGGCATGCCTAGCTAGAGTCAGGGTGCACCATCATATATTTTACTAAGGTGCCTATCAGTTTCAAATAGAGTGTAGCCAATACAGTCAGCTTTCATATCCCACCTACATTATAGGCACATGCAGTGGCGTAGCAATAGGGAATGCAAAGGTCGCGACTGAATCGGGCAATCACATCAAATCCAGTGCAGATTTGGGTGCAGCCGGCGCCACCATAGACCATAATAGGAATTACGGCTATAGCAGTGCACAGTGAGTAACTTTGACGCCGTCAAAAGACTGTGCTGAAGTTACTTTAAAAACATTGTAATTCGGCCGTCATCAATAGCTGAAAGCCAAATTACATCATTCCCCATCATCCACGTGGACCTGGAGGGGGAATAGTAATTAACGACGCCGGGACTTGTGCAGCAGCAGGAAAAGCCGTATTTATCGTCTGTATCCTGCGCCCAAGTCTCCCAGCGGCGATTTCACTCGTGCGCCACGAGAGGCCCACCGTCAACCACAGTATTAGCTCTTTATTGGTCCTGTGCTGTTAATAATCATTTCTGTAGATGCTTAAAATAGTCGTAATCATTAACAAACTGTTCCCATCCTCCTATTTTTACCTCTTACACTGTGGTTGTCCTTGGCAGGTATTGGTGTATCATATCAATTGTTACTTATAGAGTGCTTGGGAGGCCCCAATGTAAAACTTTTTCTGGGGCCCACAGCTTCTAAGCTACGCCACTGGGCACGTTAGAAAAGTTTGATTGTTGTAATAGATTTTCCTCCATGCACCCAGTACGTGACTGCAGGATTGCTGTGTAATTGTTGATGTACTAATTAAATGGCTTGCTTGTAAAACATCTCTCTTCACATCCCTTGCATTGAATGAAAGCTGTATATAGGCAGTTTCCCGACACAAGACTTTGTTCTATAATTAGCAACCACTCAAAACGCTCACACCCTACTCAATGTTCTTTCCCAAGTTACATAAGTGATGTTCTCCCGGAGACGGCACTCCTCAGGGGTCACCGACAAACACGGCTTTGTAGCGGCTGCACACAGGTGACAGTGTTTTCCTGTGGAGAAATTTATGGTGCATACATACAGGGTGGTGCCTACTACATACAGGTTTACTGCCACGTGTTTTCATGTATACAGGGAACTGCCAGATTTATTGTGCCATGCAAATTCACTCCACGCTACAAGCACTTCTACCGATCTGCTGTGTTGTCAGTTTATAGTCATTTGATTTTTAAGGTGTGCATTTAGTCAATACATTTTAAAGAGACACTGAAGTCTCTTAAAAATACTTTTTTTTATCACAAAACATTGTTTAACATATTAGCCCTACCTAAACCGCCGCATCCCCGCCGCTGTGCACTAAATCCCCCCAAACTCGCCCTCCCACTCCCCTGCAAAATCCACGACTTTCTTGGTCATGGATTTTGCTGCCCTGTGCGCTTCCGTGTGAGGCAGAGCCCAGCCTCACACACGTCTGTCAGCAGCGGATCTCCTCCTCTCCCCACCCCTCTCAGTGAAGGAAGACTGCGAGGGGCGGAGGAGAGGCGGCGATCCGGGCTGACAGACGCGCTGAGAGGCAGAGCTGTGGCTCATAGCTCTGCCTCTCACGGAAACTCTGCCCGGATTGCCCCCCTGCGAGTTAGGGGGGATTTAGATAGTGCACAGCGGCGGGAATGCGGCGGTTTAGTTAGGGCTAATATGTTAAACAATATTTTGTGATAAAAAAGGATTTTTAAGAGACTTCAGAGTCTAACGACCGCCTAACGCCCATAGGCGTCGGCGGGTCGTTAGTGGTATAGCATGGAAACGGCCGCTCGATCGAGCTAGTTCACGGAGACTGTCTCCGTGAACAGTGTGCGAGCAGCCGATCGCGGCTCGCACGCATAATGTAAACATCCGGGGAAGAAATCCCCGCTGTTTACATCACACGGCGCTGCTGCGCAGCAGCGCCGTGACGTAGATCGGCGATCCCGGCCTCTGATTGGCCGGGGATCGCCGGCATCTGATAGGCAGAAGCCTATCCTATCCGGCGCAGGACGGAACTCCGTCCTGCGCCGCTCACAGGGTAAGGGAGAGGGAAGGAAAGCCGGGGAGGCCGGAAAGCGCTGCGGAGGGGGGCTTTGAAGAGCCCCCCCCCCCCGGAAAGTGTGGGCAGCCGGCGGCGATCAGACCCCCCCAGCAGGACATCCCCCTAGTGGGGAAAAAAGGGAGAAAGTCTGATCGCCCTGGCTATTTCCTGATCGGTGCTGCGGGCTGGAGAGTCCACGCAGCACCGATCAGAAGAAAATCACGTGGTCCTTAAGTGGTTAAGAATAGTGTCATTTTTAACCACTTCACCACTGAGGGGTTTTACCCCCTGACCACCAGAGCAATTTTCACCTTTCAGCGCTCCTTCCATTCATTCGTCTATAACTTTATTATTACTTATCGCAATGAAATGAACTATATCTTGTTTTTTTCGCCACCAATTAGGCTTTCTTTAGGTGGGACATTATGCCAAGAATTATTTTTTTCTAAATGTGTTTTAATGGGAAAATAGGAAAAATGTGGGGAATAAAAAATTATTTTTCAGTTTTCGGCCATTATAGTTTTTAAATAATGCATGCTACTGTAATTAAAACCCATGAAATTTATGTGCCCTTTTGTCCCGGTTATAAAACCGTTTAAATTATGTCCCTATCACAATGTTTGGCGCCAATATTTCATTTGGAAATAAAGGTGCATTTTTTTCAGTTTTGCGTCCATCCCTAATTACAAGCCCATAGTTTATAAAGTAACAGTGTTTATACCCTCTTGACTTAAATATTTAAAAAGTTCAGTCCCTAAGGTAACTAATTATGTATTTTTTTTAATTGTAAATTTTTGATTTTTTTTTTAATTACAAAAAAAAAAAAAAATGGGGAGTGTGGGAGGTAATGAGTTAATTTTGTGTGTAAAAGTCATTTATTTGTATGTGAAAAATGTGTAGGGTGTAGTTTACTATTTGGCCACAAGATGGCCACAGTAACTTTTTGCTTTATTGCGACCTCCAAGCCTCCTTCCGGAAGCTTGGAGGAAGAATAAGGAGGCTGGACACGTGAGTTTCTTCTCACAATGATCGCGCTGCCCATAGGAGAGCAGCGGGTCATTGTGGGGCTTAGATCAACGAACGGGAATGGATTTTCCCGTTCATTGATCTCCGGGCGAGCGGGCGGCGGCGGTTTTACTAGCGGCGGGCGGCGTGTTTACGAGCGGGAGCGCGGACAGCGTCGGGAACGCGGAAAGTACGTGTTTCTCCGTCCCTGGTTTTTAAAGGATGGAAAAAGGGGCGGAGAAATACGTACGCGCGGGGGTAAAGTGGTTAAAGTCTGAAGCCAAAAAAACCCCCAAAAAAACAATACCTGTTTTTACTGGCCATTTATGTTAAGCAATAACTTCAAAGCTGAAACACCGCATTCCCGCAGCAGAACAAAATATTTATACCCCCAAAATCCTGGGGCAAAATTCCACGACTTTCCAGGCCGTGGATTTTGCTGTCCGGGGGAGGCAGAGCTTTGCGCAGTAGCTCTACCTCTGCTCGCGTCATTCTCTGCCGATTTCTGCCTTTCCCTGCCCCTCTCAGTGAAAGAAGACTGAGAGGGGTGGGAAGAGGCGGATATTGGTGGAGATTGACGTGAGCAGAGGTAGAGCTACTACGCAAAGCTCTGTCTACCTGGAAGGAGCCCCAAATTTTGCCCCGGGGATATAAATACATTGTTCTGCCACAGGAATGCGGCGTTTCAGCTATGATGTTATTGCTTAACATAAATGGCCAGTAAAAACAGGTATGTTTTTTGGGGGGCTTCAGACTCTCTTTAAAGGACTTTGCTCCATCTGCTAAAAAATTATCATCATTCTTCCATCATAGACCTATTGCGGAACAAATGGTCTGTTAAAACTGTTTTAAAGGGATTTTCCACTTTCAGCTAAAACATAGTCTAAAGGGGCCCATTAATGATACAATATTTTCATCAGATGAGATCTTTTGATGCAATTTTTGCAATCAAAAGTAATCAAAAGGTTATTTTCGATTGTCCCCATAAACAGGTTCATTTAGGGCATTTTCTCTCTTCCGATTCGATCATAAAATCCAAAATTTCGATCAAATACATGTTCTGTTCCAAACAACCATAGAATTGTTTTATATTGATTTTTGCTACACACTGTGCAGTTTTCTACACAATTTGATTGTAAAAATCATTTCAAAACACCACGTCTGATGAAAAAATTGTACCATTAATGGCCACCGTTATACAGACCCTGTCGCTAAGAACATTTATAAATGGTAGATTTTTGGTAATAGTCTGAGCATTGCAGGTGTATGAAGGTCAGAGATGGTAAGGTTCATAATCTGTGAGTTTAGGACCACCTTAGCTCAAGGGCTGATATAGTACGACATAAAGTAGTCCAGGAATGTGCTGCTTCTATGCTGCTTAGTATGTAATGTTTGTTGGGGTTTGAGTCCCCTGCCTCTCTCCTCCACTCTTTTCTACTATTTATAGGGACTGAAGAAGGTTTGTTCGCCCAAAAGCTTTCTCTTTGAATCTTTTAATGTTGAGCCAATAAATAGTATCATCCTAAATAGAAAATGTGTTGCCCTAACAGATGGCAAGCAAGCAAGATCATAGCTAAAAATCATGGAGCACCTAACTAAAACTTTGACGGGGTCTCCGACATTCAAACCCCCCTTCCTTTTACCCCCGGTGGTGACCCCCATGACCTAGGGACTAATCTGTCAAGGGTGTGTGGCTACATTGATCACCTCCCATGACAGTGCAGCCACGCTGACTTCACCACTCATAACAAGTGTGGCTGCAAAAGCAACTGTTCTAAAGGTGGGCCGTGTATTGGAGGGAGGGTATCTAAATTACTAAATTATCTAAATTACCCAGACTACTGCAGACGGGCCCCTCCTGCAGAAGTACACGTTGTGGCACCACTGCATGAGTTGGGCAATGGGTGGTGCCCCTAGTAAAAATATTGGTCATTTAAATTACGGATATTTTACTATACACATACACAGCACCCATTCTCACACATACCCTCTTAGTGCCTAACACTAACCTGCCCCACCTAATGCCCAACACTAACCCACGCTCCTAGTGCCTAACAGTAACCCCATGGCCCAAACTGCCGCTATTTGTAGCTGATCGTCTACACAATAGATGATTAATAGCTCCCCTATTGGATCTGGTCAAAGTAGCCAATCGGCTACTACTACTGCATTGGGAGCCCAACTCACCACCTGGGCGACTGGTTACCGATACCTACTTGATAACTGCCGATCATCGTTCCTAATCTCCTTTCTGCCCTGCAGGGGCTGCTGTCCAGAAGGTAGTTACACCTTTGCTAACACAGTACTACACCCTTCTGCAACTACTTTTCTACAAAGTAACCATGAAACACCCCAGCCACGAAGAGCTGTCAAGCATTGTCAAGCAGAACACATGTTAGGTGGTGTGTTATTACTCTAGAGCTCAGGCAAGTTTGCTTTATTGTTTTGTGCTTGATTAAAACACTCCCTATGGGCCCAATTAGCTTCAGTTCATTCCTGAGGACAGAGTCTGCTGGGACTCATTAAAGGGCCATTGTATCACAATGTTGCAAGTGGCTGCCTGGCCTGCTTTTCCCTTTTCTGGGAAAAGCAATAAAGTTTTTTTTCCTCACATTTGTGCTCTTTCCGCCTCAGGCTCCAGCATTCATCCGCTTCTATGGCTTCTCATACTACAGGAATAAGGGCTATAATACCCACCCACAAGCATTGTACTACACCGAGGGGCCTGAGGCAGAGGGAGCCATAATAACCTGTCTCTGAATTCCTGGGCTTATCCTCGCAAAGGACGCCATCTACATGTACTTTTAATGATTAGCTTAGGTTAATCTGGGTTATCACCCTGCCCCGAAGAAACATGGGCCATTGGGCCTTTATTCAATTCACTTTTTCTCATAAAAGATAATTTCCAATTTCCTACTTGGTGATCATTTCTAGTTTTCTCCTAGGGGATAATTTTTCATCCTCTCTTTAAAATAATTTTTCAGCAACCTGCAGATGAAAAAGTAGCAAAAACTATGTGAAAAAGAACTGAAAAAAATATTCTGAAGTATTTTCTTGCCCGCCGGCGGCTTACAAGGCATTTTATTGATAAGGTGTAAAAATATCACTTAGAAGAAAACTTGAATTGACTTGAATGACTCGAAAAATTGAAATGAATAAAGGCCTTTGTTACATTAATTATCCTTTTCCCAAAATGAGGAATAAGATAACATTTATCATCGCTCTTGTTTTAGGTCAGCCAGAAAATTTCCGTGGCAAGCGAACAAAGGATACAAAAAACAGTAATTATTCTCAGCCTTCCTATACGAATATATATATATATATATATATATATATATATATATATGCATTTGATGAGCTTTTTAGAAGCACATCAAACAGAATTTAAAAGCAGAATTTGAGTTAAAATAGGGTCTTGAGCAGTGTTAACCTGAATTCTGCTGTATTTTCCAACACAGCCTATACCAGTGATCTGCCAACTTGGCTCTGCAGCTGTTAAGGAGCTACAAGTCCCACAATGCATTGCAGTAATCTGACAGCCACAGTCATGATTCATAAAGACAAATGCATTGTGGGACTTGTAGTTCCTTAACAGCTGGTGAGCCAAGTTTGCAGGTCACTGGTCTATACTATTATCCTGTCCTCCATTTATATTGAATTCCATGAGTGGCTGAGATCAACTGCCATGGAAAAGCAAGTCAAATGATATTCAAACACTAATGAAGCACCTACAGTACTCAAATTCATGGGAAACATTATTAAAATGCAATTTAAATGCACGTGGTGATGTACATTTTGCCTAATGACTCTTTTAGACATCAGATGATCAACATTTGATCCAACTATTTACAATGGAACCAGAGCTAGAATTTTGTAGGTCATGTCCTGGATGAGCGACTGCCCAAGAAGGAAAGGACTGGACATGGAAGGCGGAACAGGCAAAAATGGCGCACAGCACCAAGGGGATAAAAAAGGCGCAGCAGTAATGAATATAAAACGATATTTATCGTTTTATATCTTAAACTAATGTAGGCAGCGGGGGTCAGGGGGATGATGCAGCGGGCAGGACAGGTAGCAGGGTGGAGGGAGTAGGATTAGGCGGAGGATGTATGCAGAGCGATATATTACCTAGTCCCAGCCAGCGATCGCTCCTTCACTTCTTCTGTTAGTTTGCAGGAGTCCTCATCCAGCCAATCACCATGCGGCTTCGGTTTCCTCATGGTGATTGGCTGGATGAGGACTCCTGCAAACTAAAAGAAGAAGTGAAGGAGCGATCGCCGGCTGGGACTAGGTCATGTATCGCTCTGCACACATCCTCCGCCTAATCCTACTCCCTCCACCCTGCTACCTGTCCTGCCGCTGCATCATCCCCCTGACCCCCACTGCCTCACTAGCCCCCCTGCAAATGGCGCACCGTTCTGCCAATAAATGTTTTATAAAACGTTATTTACCGTTTTAATGTATGTACATTAAAACGGTAAATAGTGTTCTATGATCTGCGGAACGGTGCGCCATTATTCACTCTGCGGCATTTTTAACTGTACCCCATGGAAGGGGTAGTCTCATCTACCTTTCCTTCCGATCAAACATCAGTTTATATCACAGTATAAACATTACAGTCATGTTTTCCCTCTAAAGGTTTGTTTGCTCAGTGTAACTGGTGGAAGGGTAGCTCAATCTGTTTGCATAGTTTTATATTGCTGGGCAATAAAGCTTCACTGTTTGCGCACATATTCTGTGTTTAAAGTTTATATGTTCTCTCAGGCGGGACCACAGCACCATCGTGGTCCCGCCCATAAGGCCATCGGCACCAGTCAGCAAAAGCAGCAGTGGGTGGAAAGTCTCGTGCCAGCACCACTGCCGGATAAGTCGCGTGCTAAAGCTTCGGTTCTGACTGTCTATGGTGGTCTCTCAACGGTGATGGGTTTATATGGGGGTACATATGATGGGGGTATATATATGTGTGCGTGTGTGTGTGTGTATCAGCGTTTCCCAGGGTGGTGCATCCTCCAAAGTTGGCTTCTGGCAACAGAAAGTCTAAAACCGTCCCTTGGTATGCAGTTATCTGATTGTATGATTTTCTGCAAAGTCATAAGCTGTGTTGATATAATAATAAGAATGCCCTCAGATATCTCAGCCTGGCTGCAGCTCTGTTTCAGAGTATTGCCTTTCTTGGGAACAGTCAGTAACTTTACTTGTTTTCACTGCTGGAAGGCACAAATATTTCTGTCACTCTCCTTTTCTCTGGTCATGTATTTCAAAGGCCCCGCCTCTAGCTAGGAGGGAGGGGGCTTGTGAGGGATTGCAGGTTACAACTGCCTTTGGGCATAAAGTTTCACGAGGAAGAAATTCACAGAAACTCTAAACACAGAATATGTGCGCAAACAGATAGTAGAGCTTTATTACCAGGCAATATACAACTACGCAAACAGAGTGAGTTACCCTTCAGCCTATTACACTGAGCAAACACAAACGTTTAGAGGGAAAACATGACTGTAATGATTATACTGTGATATAAACTGATATGTTTGTGTTACACAGACAAGAGGCGGAATCTCCCATTACAACAATTATTTCCCACGCAGCTTAAAGGATAAGCGTACAGACATACATACAGTGCAATTACGTAGATAAATACGCATACTCTGTACAGCTGTCCTTGCTGTTCAATAGGAAACTCAGCTTTCATCATCAAACTGCTGTAAACAGAGATCAGAGCTGCAATCTTGTTTTTTCTTGGAATTCGAAATTTCCAAAACTGACTGTAAACCCAAATAGCACTTCTTTGGAACCATGGCAACAACACTTTGTCAGTTCTAGATGAAATGGGGCCCTGGGCAAAAGGTAACATTGGGTGGCCTTTGAAATCACCCCACCCCCTCACATAGCAGCATTAGGTGGCCTTTGCCCCCCTCCACTGCTCACATAGCAGCATTAGATGGCCTTTGCCCACCGCCCTTAGATAGCAGCATTAGGTGCCCCCCACCACTCACATAGCAGCATTAGATGGCCTTTGTACCCAACACCAACACCACCTCAGATAGCATCAATAGTTGGCCTTTGACCCCTCCCCCACCATTTCTGACACTGATAAAAATAAAAAAAAAAAACATATCATAATAAACTTGCTAGAAAACAAGTCAACAGAGTATGGTTTGATCTAAAGTACCCCCCAGAATTCTCATCTCTGTTTGTGCCACTTAAACAGAGGCCTGCACAAAGCAGGACGTAAATATTCATGTATACCTTGGGAGAATCATCTCATGAGGCTAATCTCTTGAAAATCTCCTGCTGTGGATAAATAGAGAAAATTTACCTCTGCTATTTTTTCAGTCTCCATAATTAAAGCCACCAGGGTAGCCCTGGACTTAATGGCCTTTCACACTGATACGAGGTTTCCCCATTGAGTACCAGTTGCTTGGCCACTGGTAAAACAAGCACCATAGTACCTTTTTGGAACCGTTGGGCAAAACACACACAGGCATTGTTAAAAAGTACTTGAGATAAAAATGACAGGCTGCCATGACAGGCTTTGTCTAAATGATGATGGAAGTTGTTAGGGCTAAATACGCACCTGATCCAACATCTCCAGGTCACAGGTGACGCAACACCCCTCTTCTCAGCAGTGTGGTGGCGACCATGTTTCTGAAGGCTGCCAAAGTTCTTTGGAAACCTCTGCCTGCGTGCACCTGGGCCACCCGCTGCCAACCTGGGGCCGGGGCACAGCCACACAGGAGGGCATGGCCAGAGCATCAGCAGACAGTTTGAAATAAAAATTACCTGGGATCAAATTCGAGGGGAGAATGGTCACCTGCCTGGAGGGATGACTTTTTACAGAACCTGTCATAACAGGCTCTGTTTGTTGTACGGCAGGTACTCTTTAAGTGTTTTGTTCAGCATCAAGGTTATCAGGTTGCTGAAAGCTATCACAAGCCCTTACATCAGTGGTTCTTAACCTTGTTAGAGGTACTGAACCCCTCAAGTTTCATACATACATTCACCAAAACCTTCATAGTCCAAACCCGTCATAAAAATAAAAAGTTATTTTTTTAGTGAACACAATTAACCATGCATCAGTTGCACATAAAATCACTGTGTTCAAAAAACAAAACCAATAAAACACGAGTGTCACACAACAACAAAAACATAACTCAATGAATATACTGAATGGAACTGACACACACACACACACACCTCTGCAGAACCCCTAAGATTGCCTCACCGAACCCCTGGAGTCAAACACAGGTTAAAGAGAACCTGAACTGAAAATAAAAAGTCAAAATAACCATACACAGGTCATATTTACCTCCTGTGTAGTCTGCTCATCAATCTCTTTTTCCTCTCCTGCGTCCCATTTGTCCACTGTAATCAATGGAATTCTCCATCCTCCATTTTAAAAATGGCCATTACCCCATAACCTCTTCCTGGTCAGCACACTGTTAAACTGTAATATCACCCACTTGCAGGGGCGTAGCAATAGGGGGTGCAGAGGTCGCGACCGCATCGGGGCCCTTGGCCAGAGGGGCCCTGGAGGACCCTCCCTCAACTACAGTATTCACTCTCTATTGGTCCTGTGCTCATAATAATTCCTCCTATATATACTTTAAATAGTGGTAATCATAAACAAACTATTCCCCATCCCCTTCTAGCACCTCTGACACTGTAGTTGCCATTTGCAGGTTTTCGTGTGCCGTATCAATTGATATGTATAGAGTGCTTGGAGGGCCCAAAGTAAAACTTGCATCGGGGCCCACAGCTCATTAGCTACACCACTGCCCACTTGAGCCATAGGGAAGCATGGACATTACCTTACACATTCAGATGTAACTGACAGCTGCTGATATATAACTGACAGCAACTGGTTTATTTCAGTTCTGACAAAATATTGTCAGAACTGGAAGGGATCACTTTAAGAAGAAAATGGTGAGCTTCTGAGAGGAACTGATGGCGAAATAAGTATGCAATATTAATTTGCAGCTACATCATGTGTTTATTTTAAATAATTTTACCCGCGTCAGGTTCCCTTTAAGCCATAGGGAAACATGGACATTAGTTTGCACATTGTGAGAAAATGCGGAAAAGCCGCCACGTGTACTGACAGCAAGGCGGCTGATTCCGCGTCCAGCGCGGCGGTTTGTCCGCGTAGCAACACATGTCCGGGTTGGCTGGGATCTCTAGTGCACGTGGATGGAAAGCTACGCGTGCGCCAGAAGTCAGGACCTTTATGCCAGCAGGAGATGTATCAGCTGATCAGGACGATCAGCTGATTCCTGCTGGACTCCTGATTGGTTGAGTGGCTCGGGCGGGGCGGCAGAGTCCTGCAACTATATATTCAGGTTGCTTGCCAGTTGCTGGTTGTCTGCCATTGCGAACACTTATGTGGAAGCACTCAGACCTTAGTCAGATCCAACAGTGTGTTAGAACCAGGAGGACCTGGGAATTCACACTGAGCCAGATTACTTGTATTATCTTTCTGTTATTTGTTAGACCAGTTCCAGGGTGTAGAGACCACAGACCTCACACCCCAGACTAGGAATACTGTATATCATCTCTGTTATTCATTAGACCAGTTCCAGGGTGTAGAGACCACGGATCTCACACCCAGACTAGGGAACTTGTGTTATCATTCTGTTATACATCAGACTAGTTCCAGGGTGTAGAGACCACGGACCTCACACCCAGACTAGGGAACGTGTGTTATCATTCTGTTATACATCAGACTAGTTCCAGGGTGTAGAGACCACGGACCTCACACCCAGACTAGGCATTGTTTGATATCTGTTATGACTTAGGCCCCGTTCACACTTGCGGTTTTGCAAAAACCGCACCGGATGTCCGGACCGCACCGGAGCCGGATCGGACCTGAACCGTACGGTTCCTTTCCGGATCCGGTCCGGATCCGGTCCGTTTGCATACGGTTTCCGTGCGGTATGAACACGGTTGCGGTCCAGATCCGGATTCTTAAAGAGATAACAACCTGTATAAATACCTGGGGTTCTGGGAGGTCAACACAATACACAAATCTGATTTATTAAATTTAACACACTTGATCGACCTTGTGCAAGACCTCCTAAAATATAACCTTTAATTTCTTACATTAAAAACGTTTAAGTGTTCATGATTGACATTATTGACATTATTGACATTAACCTAGTTGGGTACTGGTCTGATACAATAAAATATATGGTTTGGAGGAGACCAGTCTAAATCTTGTATAACCCAAAACTAGGCACTAATTTGTATCTGCTGAATTACTTCTAAGTTAGAGAAACCCACCACCTAAAAACCAGGTGGTGGGTTTCTCTAACTTAGAAGTAATTCAGCAGATACAAATTAGTGCCTAGTTTTGGGTTATACAAGATTTAGACTGGTCTCCTCCAAACCATATATTTTATTGTATCAGACCAGTACCCAACTAGGTTAATGTCAATAATGTCAATAATGTCAATCATGAACACTTAAACGTTTTTAATGTAAGAAATTAAAGGTTATATTTTAGGAGGTCTTGCACAAGGTCGATCAAGTGTGTTAAGTTCTGGGAGGTCAGCAGAAGCTCTGGGGTCATTGTTGGAGACAGCTGGACGTGTGGAGACCATCCTTGGATACAGAGACAGCAGTTGGGACCATGGATCCAGTCATTTTTTACGCTTATTACCTGGGAATTCTCTCCTTCCTGTTGTTTACCTACTACTATGTGGGGAGAAGGCGTGCTCCTCGCAGGAGATGGTGGGTGCACCCTCTACTAGCCAGGAGGCAGAGGAAGGGAGAGTTCCAGGCCCTCTACCGGGACCTCAGACGACACCCACAGAAGTTCTACAGCTACACTCGGATGTCTATTCCCCTGTAAGTATATAGGCCTAAATACACCAACCCCCACCATTCCTAAACACCCCACCCTCACCCCCACAACACCTCATCCCTGTATACCTAGCTAAACACACCACCCTGACCCCCACACCCCTGTATACCTAGCTATACACTACACCCCCACCCTCCACAACACTCCCAAACCTCTGTAAACACACCTCCCCCATCCTCCACCCAACACCTTGTCCCACAACATACTTTACAGCTTCTTCCTTTACATCTCCTGACAGGTTTGATACCCTTTTGGAGATGGTGAAGGATGACCTTAGGAAGAAGGATACCACGTTCAGGAGAGCAGTCACACCACAAGAACAACTACTCATCACACTGAGGTATGTAAAAACAAATTTTTTTTATTGCAAAAACAACCACTTTCCAACATGGAAACATTCTTCCAACATGGAAGACAAAAAAATAACATATCTATGGTATAGCCCGGTCAGTTTTAAGGAACACCAACCACCAACTTTGTGCTGGAAGAGTTGCAGGGCATAGCTGCCCAAGTGTCTTTCGGGGACACCAGGCCCTAATAAATTGAAGTGCTTCAAAAACCTAACCACTGGCACAGGACCCTCTGAGCCATGGATGAAGGACACAGGTCAGTGAAAAGGCTAGGCCTCTCACCGACCAGTCAAGGTGTCCTTCATCCATGGCTCCAAGGGTCTTGTGCAAGTGATTAGGAACAAGAACAAAGTGAGGAGCAAGAGGAACCGATGGCAGAGGAGCAGGACTACAGGTAGTGTCTTTTGGGGACAAAAGGCCCTAAATTATTAGTGCTTCAAAAACCTAACCACTGGCACAGGTCCCTCTGAGCCATGGATGAAGGACACAGGTCAGTGAAAAGGCTAGGCCTCTCACCGACCAGTGTAGGTGTCCTTCATCCATGGTTTCAAGGGTCTTGTGCAAGTGATTAGGAACAAGAACAAAGTGAGGAGCAAGAGGAACCGATGGCAGAGGAGCAGGACTACAGGTGCAGTGCAACAGGCACAAGGTTGTGACCCAGGTAGTGTCTTTCAGGGACACCAGGCCCTAAAATTGAAGTGCTTTAAAAACCTAACCACTGGCACAGGACCCTCTGAGCCATGGGTGAAGGACACAGGTCAGTGAAAAGGCTAGGCCTCTCACCGACCAGTCAAGGTGTCCTTCATCCATGGTTCAAAGGGTCTTGTGCAAGTGGTTAGGAACAAGAACAAAGTGAGGAGCAAGAGGAACCGATGGCAGAGGTGCATGACTACAGGTGCAGTGCAACAGGCACAAGGTTGTGACCCAGGTAGTGTCTTTCGGGGACACCAGGCCCTAAATTATTAGTGCTTCTAAAACCTAACCACTGGCACAGGACCCTCTGAGCCATGGATGAAGGACACAGGTCAGTGAAAAGGCTAGGCCTCTCACCGACCAGTCAAGGTGTCCTTCATCCATGGTTCAAAGGGTCTTGTGCAAGTGGTTAGGAACAAGAACAAAGTGAGGAGCAAGAGGAACCGATGGCAGAGGTGCATGACTACAGGTGCAGTGCAACAGGCACAAGGTTGTGACCCAGGCAGTGTCTTTCGGGGACACCAGGCCCTAAAATTGAAGTGCTTTAAAAACCTAACCACTGGCACAGGACCCTCTGAGCCATGGGTGAAGGACACAGGTCAGTGAAAAGGCTAGGCCTCTCACCGACCAGTCAAGGTGTCCTTCATCCATGGTTCAAAGGGTCTTGTGCAAGTGGTTAGGAACAACAAAGTAAGGAACAAGAGGAATCAAAGGCACAGGTGCATGACTACAGGTGCAGTGCAACAGGCACAAGGTTGTGACCCAGGTAGTGTCTTTCAGGGACACCAGGCCCTAAATTATTAGTGCTTCTAAAACCTAACCACTGGCACAGGACCCTCTGAGCCATGGATGAAGGACACAGGTCAGTGAAAAGGCTAGGCCTCTCACCGACCAGTCAAGGTGTCCTTCATCCATGGTTCAAAGGGTCTTGTGCAAGTGGTTAGGAACAAGAACAAAGTGAGGAGCAAGAGGAACCGATGGCAGAGGTGCATGACTACAGGTGCAGTGCAACAGGCACAAGGTTGTGACCCAGGCAGTGTCTTTCGGGGACACCAGGCCCTAAAATTGAAGTGCTTTAAAAACCTAACCACTGGCACAGGACCCTCTGAGCCATGGGTGAAGGACACAGGTCAGTGAAAAGGCTAGGCCTCTCACCGACCAGTCAAGGTGTCCTTCATCCATGGTTCAAAGGGTCTTGTGCAAGTGGTTAGGAACAACAAAGTAAGGAACAAGAGGAATCAAAGGCACAGGTGCAGGACTACAGGTGCAGTGCAACAGGCACAAGGTTGTGACCCAGGTAGTGTCTTTCGGGGACACCAGGCCCTAAATTATTAGTGCTTCTAAAACCTAACCACTGGCACAGGTCCCTCTGAGCCATGGATGAAGGACACAGGTCAGTGAAAAGGCTAGGCCTCTCACCGACCAGTGAAGGTGTCCTTCACCCATGGCTCCAAGGGTCTTGTGCAAGTGATTAGGATCAACAAAGTAAGGAACAAGAGGAATCAAAGGCACAGGAGCAGGACTACAGGTGCAGTGCAACAGGCACAAGGTTGTGACCCAGGTAGTGTCTTTCGGGGACACCAGGCCCTAAAGTTCAAGTCCAGCAAAACCAAAAGTTAAAAAGCCCTGTGATGGTATCCTTCCTCCGAGGATCGGAGGTATTCAGAGGAGCATGTCCAGGAACAATTTGACTTTTTTTTTCAAATTGTATCGGCACCACTACTAGAAAAGGTGGGAGTTGCTGCCTGGAAATCTGGACTCTCTTGGGTGCTGGTCGTGGATGAGCTGGACCCTGACAGCGGTGGCCCATATTGACTGCCTCTGTAGCCGGTGTACATCTGTGATGATTGCCAGGTGGGCACCGCTGTTGGTTGTGGGGGTCTAAAAATTGGTGGTTGCAATAATGGCGTGTCCATGTGCTGTTTAATCACCTCCAGCAAATTGGAATGGCACGCCATCAGGTTTTGGGAAGGCACCTTTTCCAGATATGGTATTAGAGACATCACAGTGTGAAAACACGGGTGTGCCTGCAATTTCAGTAGTTCCTTGCTTTGTTGATGCATTTGCTGCATCATGTTCTGCAGCTGGCCCACCGACTGATGATGCTGCGCACGCAGTTGGTCGATTTCTCCTCTGTGCACCTCATGCATCATTTTAAGCTCGTCCCTGTAGTGCCCATGTACAGCGTCGAGCTCACATTGCAGTGAAGTGATGTGGGACTTGTACTGCTCCATGATATGGCCCCTGTCCTCATCTTGCAACTGCCGGGTTATGAGAGTTTGGTGGCTCTGAAGAATCCCGAGAAGTCCGGAGACAGCCCCGGACATCTCGGACTCTGTCTCTCTCCTTGTTGGGGGGAGGGTACCTCGACGCCTCACTGGTGTGGTGGTCCTCACTGGTGGTGTGGCAGCATCTTCCCGTCCTCTGGCCTGTGTCGGGGTTGCCCTGCGCGCTGGTTGTGCTGCAGTCTCTCGGTGCTCCTCACTTTGTTCTTGTTCCCCTGGAGCTTCCATAGCGGTCGATTGTGGAGGTTCAGCTTCTTCCACACTCGGTCCTGCAACCTCAACATCCAAGCTCTCTTCTGCCAAGTCATCATCAAAGGAGAGAGTTGGGATTAAGGACTCCCTCCTCCTACTCCTCTCCTCGGGGCAATAGGTTACATCGGCGACGTCATCATCCACCAAGCTCTCCTCACTGCTGAACCGTGCCTCCTGGGTCGGTTCCTCTTGCTCCAAATTGTCTTCAGTCCTGTAGATAAAAACAATATTTATTGGTGTGCCAAACAGCATGTGGCGTCAATTCACAGAGCTAGCAAACACTAGCAATCACTTTATCAACCGTTTCTACCCAACATTTGATAAAGCTTGTGAGAAAAGTTCGCTAGCCATGGGAATTGAGGCCATAGCAATACATGGCCGAAGTCATGGTAAATGAGCTCTCAGTTCCTGCCCACAGTAGTGGTACTTACAGTCTAGGTTCCAGGCTTGCATTGATGAAAGACAATTGCTTGGCAAATTGGTAGTCTTTTTTTCGCCTTCCCCCGCCACTGCCACTTCGTTCGTCAAGTTTTTTCTTCCGTAGCCATTTCACGTATGCATCCCGTATATTGCGCCACCTTGTCTTGAACCTTTCTCCTGTAACGACATGAAAAATTGATTTCGATTATTTCTCTTGTAGGTACATCGCAACTGGACAAACATATACATCGCTACATGTCACATTTCGTATTGGGAAGAGCACGGTGGCAGGCATCGTCGTGAGGACTTCGAGGATCCTTTGGACGCGACTGAGGGCCAGATACATGCCTGTGCCGGACACCACGAAATGGGAGGAGATCGCCCAGGGCTTCTGGACCGAGTGCAAGTTTCCTAATTGTGTTGGCGCACTGGATGGGAAACACATCCGGATTCAGAAACCCGTGGGGAGTGGCAGCCATTATTTCAACTATAAAAAATACTTCAGCATTGTTCTAATGGCAGTGGCAGATGCGGACTACAAGTTTGTGTACGTGGATGTGGATTCGTACGGTAGTTCCAATGACTCTGGAATTTTCCAGCGTACGACCCTTTGCCGGCTGATGGAGGAAGGCAGACTGCGTCTCCCCCGTGACAGACCCTGGCCTGGGACAAGGGCACCGGCCTACCCCTATGTGTTTGTGGGGGACGAGGCCTTCGCCCTGTCCGACCATGTAATGCGTCCGTACCCAGACAGGGGACTTGATGCCAGCCAGCTACACTTCAATGCTCGGTTGAGCCGTGCAAGGAGAATGGTGGAGTGCACATTTGGGATCCTGGTGTCAAAGTGGAGGGTGTTCCACACGCCCATGCTGCTGAAACCGGGCAACGCAGTTGTCGTGGTGAAGGCAGCATGCATCCTCCACAACTTTGTGCGGCAGGAGGAAAGAGAGACTCCGGAACCCCCGAATGTGCTTCCACTAATGCCCCTGCGGAGGTATGCAACCAGGCCAAGGGTAGTGTCACTGCGGAACAGGGACCAACTGAGACTTTATTTTACCACACCACCAGGACGAGGGTGAATGTTTGGTTTTTAATATGTTTTGTTGAAATGTGTTTATTTTGGAGTTTCAAGTTTTTGAGTGATTTTAAATGTATTAATTTTTTACAATAAATTGATGTATAATAATTGGTCATTGTGTATGTTTTATGTGCACAGGTGGGGTACATCGCAGGTGGGGTAGAGGTGGGTGGGATACATCACAGGTGGGGTAGAGGTGGGTGGGATACATCACAGGTGGGGTAGAGGTGGGTGGGATACATCACAGGTGGGGTACAGGTGGGTGGGATACATCACAGGTGGGGTACAGGTGGGTGGGATACATCACAGGTGGGGTACAGGTGGGTGGGATACATCACAGGTGGGTGGGATACATCACAGGTGGGGTACTGGTGGGTGGGATACATCACAGGTGGGATACATCACAGGTGGGGTACAGGTGGGTGGGATACATCACAGGTGGGGTACAGGTGGGTGGGATACATCACAGGTGGGATACATCACAGGTGGGGTACAGGTGGGTGGGATACATCACAGGTGGGGTACAGGTGGGTGGGATACATCACAGGTGGGGTACAGGTGGGTGGGATACATCACAGGTGGGGTACAGGTGGGTGGGATACATCACAGGTGGGTGGGATACATCACAGGTGGGGTACTGGTGGGTGGGATACATCACAGGTGGGATACATCACAGGTGGGGTACAGGTGGGTGTGATACATCACAGGTGGGTGGGATACAGCACAGGTCGGGTACAGGTGGGTGGGATACATCACAGGTGGGATACATCACAGGTGGGGTACAGGTGGGTGGGATACATCACAGGTGGGTGGGATACAGCACAGGTGGGGTACAGGTGGGTGGGATACATCACAGGTGGGATACATCACAGGTGGGGTACAGGTGGGTGGGATACATCACAGGTGGGGTACAGGTGGGTGGGATACATCACAGGTGGGGTACAGGTGGGTGGGATACATCACAGGTGGGTGGGATACAGCACAGGTGGGGTACATCACAGGTGGGGTACAGGTGGGTGGGATACATCACAGGTGGGGTACAGGTGGGTGGGGAACAGGTGGGTGGGCCACGGGTGGGTGGGCAACACGTGGGTGACACAAATCCATAGCAAAAGTGGAATACATCACAAGCTTAAACCACAAGCCCCCCCAAAAAACTTCTAGTCAACATACCCTCTGTGCCTTGCTGTCTCTTGCTCAAGTTCTCAAAGTCCTCCACATACAGCTTGGCAATTTTTTTTCCACAGGCCTCTGCATTTTTTGATGTTGCTGTGGTCCGCATCCCCCTTGTCCCACAGGGCTGGTACCTGCTGCACCTGTAGGATGAGGTCTTCTGATGTGTAGGGCCTCACCCCCTCGCTATCAGACAGATCCTGCTCCATATTGCTGCCAAAGAGCTCCAGCATGAAGTCACTGCTGCTCCACTCTGTGAACGCTGGTGCCATGTGGTCCCCATCCAAAATGGCCACCATACCATAGAGTCAGCATAGGAAGTGTGTTACAACATCCGGTTTTTATAGCCAGTGTGTTGTGCGCTCTCCGGTTCTCATTGGTTTCCATTGGCCGGATGCAACATTCCGGCTCCGGTCCGGATACGTCAGCCGGACCAGCCGGACCAAAAAATAGCGCATGTTGGAACGGACGCCGGAGTCCGGATCCGGTCCGGCTCCGGTCCGGACGAAACGGACGCATGTGAACGGTCGCATAGACTTTCATTGCTATGCCGTGCGTCCGTTTCGTCCGGTCCGCATGCGGTCCGGCTCCGGCACGGCTCCGGCACGGCGATTCCGGATAGCAGCCGCTAATGTGAACCGGGCCTTATTGCTTTCCTGACTACTCCTCTGATATCTGATTCGGTACCTTGCACATCTGACTCTGTTGCTAAACCCTGCTTGCCTTGGATACAGAATCAGCTTCCTGTCTTTGTACTTTGTCTGTCCGTGTGTTGCCGACCTGGCTTGCCCGACCTCGAGAGCTATCTCTCTCCCTAAAGCTCAACACACACCATACAATCTTGGTTGTACAATCTTACCACTTTCATGTAGTATAAGAGCTTATCCAATCAATCATTCCAGGTATTTTCAATCTGTTGGCCCTTATACTACATAGATTTGGTAAATCTGTACAACCAAGATTGTATGGTGTGTGTTGAGCAGACGAGATAGTCTCCAGACCTGGTAGTGACAACCACCTTCAGGTGTCGCTCACTCACAGATCCCGCCTACCTTCACCCTGGGACTCCGCCCTTTGGAGGTCTCAGGCTGCTGGAAGGTTGTTGTACTTCCCAATAGGCGGTATTGCCCGTACTGCCAAAGACCACCTGCTCCTCGGGTGGTCTTACTCAAAGTCATTACTGTTGCACCAAACACTCACACTATAAGGTGTCCAGAGGTTAGTAATATATCTGTATTATCAGTGATTCTGCAGATCATCAATAATCAGGTTTATATCTGTATTCTTGGTGATACTGCAGATCACCAATAATCAGATTCTCTCTGCGTGCTGACACCGATCGTTACACACATTCAGTTGTAACTGACAGCAGCTGATATATAACTGACAGCAACTGGTATATATCAGTTCTGACAAAATATTGTCAGAACTGGAAGGGATCACTGTAAGAAGAAAATGGTGAGCTTCTGAGAGGAACTGACGGCGAGGTAAGAATGTAATATTAATTTGCAGCTACATATGGGGCTTGATTCACTAAGACAAATAGCATGCTTTATCAAAGTTAACACGCCTTATCGGAGTTAGCAAGCCTTATCAGAGTAGAATAGCGAGCACTACGAACTTATGCCTGCTAATTGGCAATGACGAGAGCTCCACTCATCCTGCCCTGAGCACCTGCGGGTTCATAGCTCTCGCTATGCTACTCTGATAACTTTGATAAGGTGTGCTATCTGTCTTAGTGAATCAAGTCCCATGTGTCTATTTTAAATAATTTTACTCAGTTCAGGTTCCCTTTAAGAACCACTGCCTTAACCACTTGCCGACCGCGCACTCATAACGCGCGTCGGCAAAGTGGCAGCTGCAGGACTGCGTCGCCGGCTGCAGGCTAATTAATCAGGAAACAGCCGCTCGCGCGAGCGGCTGTTTCCTGTCATTTCACGGTGGGGGGCTCCGTGAATAGCCTGCGGGCCACCGATCGCGGCTCGCAGGCTAAATGTAAACATAAGCGGAAATAATCCGCTTTGTTTACATTTTTACAACGCTGCTACAGTAGCAGCGTTGTAGTAGATCAGCGATCCCCGGCCAATCAGCGGCCGGGGATCGCTGTCACATGACAGCGGGGAGCCTGTTAGAAGCTGCACAGGACAGATCCGTTCCTGTGCAGCCTCCTATCTCCGGGGAAGGGAGGGAGGAGAGGGAGAGGGGGAATCTTGCGGTGGAGGGGGCTTTGAGGTGCCCCCCCGCCACCCACAGCATGCAGGAGCGATCAGACCCCCCCAGCACATCATCTCCCTAGTGGGGAAAAAAGGGGGGCGATCTGGTCGCTCTGCCTGTCACTTGATCTGTGCTGGGGTCTGTAGAGCCCACCCAGCACAGATCTGAAAAAACAGCGCTGGTCCTTAAGGGGGGGGGGGGGGGGGTAAAGGCTAGGTCCTCAAGTGGTTAAATCATCTATTTGTACATTCAGCATTCCTTCAGCCCTCTGCCCTTCTTATGCTTTCTGCAATAAGCCTGTACTCCGCAGCTGCAAAACGGTAGCAAACCCGCGGTGCAGGCCCGCCATCAGGGGGGGACATCCGTGACTCCCGTCACGGGCCCGGGGCCTGCAGGGGGGCCCCATCCCCGCCGCGGCGCTGCGGGTGCCGCCCGGCCGCCGCTCAACCCCTCTGGCCGCTGCTCCCTCCCTCCATCCCTATAGCCGCCGCCTCCGCCGCGTCAGACCTCGATCAGGCGGCGACAATAGTGCGGGCGCTAGGACCCAGCGCCCGCACTGATATGCGGAAGTGACATCACTTCCGCATATAGAGCGGGTGCGTCCGGTGCCCGCTCTTACTGGTCGGGTCGCCGCTGATCTTGAGGTCTGACGCTGGGCTGCTGGCTGCAAGGTAGGGGAAGCGGCGGCGGCGGCGGGCGGCAGGGGGGGTTGCTCCCTGTCACTCACTCACTTGCTAAAGGGGCTCCCTGTCACTCACTCACTTGCTAAAGGGGCTCCCTGTCACTCACTCACTTGCTAAAGGGCCTCCCTGTCACTCACTCACTTGCTAAAGGGCCTCCCTGTCACTCACTCACTTGCTAAAGGGCCTCCCTGTCACTCACTCACTTGCTAAAGGGCCTCCCTGTCACTCACTCACTTGCTAAAGGGCCTCCCTGTCACTCACTCACTTGCTAAAGGTCCTCCCTGTCACTCACTCACTAGCTAAAGGGCCTCCCTGTCACTCACTCACTAGCTAAAGGGCCTCCCTGTCACTCACTCACTTGCTAAAGGGCCTCCCTGTCACTCACTCACTTGCTAAAGGGGCTCCCTGTCACTCACTCACTTGCTAAAGGGGCTCCCTGTCACTCACTCACTTGCTAAAGGGGCTCCCTGTCACTCACTCACTTGCTAAAGGGGCTCCCTGTCACTCACTCACTTGCTAAAGGGGCTCCCTGTCACTCACTCACTTGCTAAAGGGGCTCCCTGTCACTCACTCACTTGCTAAAGGGCCTCCCTGTCACTCACTCACTTGCTAAAGGGCCTCCCTGTCACTCACTCACTTGCTAAAGGGCCTCCCTGTCACTCACTCACTTGCTAAAGGGCCTCCCTGTCACTCACTCACTTGCTAAAGGTCCTCCCTGTCACTCACTCACTAGCTAAAGGGCCTCCCTGTCACTCACTCACTTGCTAAAGGGCCTCCCTGTCACTCACTCACTTGCTAAAGGGCCTCCCTGTCACTCACTCACTTGCTAAAGGGCCTCCCTGTCACTCACTCACTTGCTAAAGGGGCTCCCTGTCACTCACTCACTTGCTAAAGGGGCTCCCTGTCACTCACTCACTTGCTAAAGGGGCTCCCTGTCACTCACTCACTTGCTAAAGGGGCTCCCTGTCATCACTCACTTGCTAAAGGGCCTCCCTGTCACTCACTCACTTGCTAAAGGGGCTCCCTGTCACTCACTCACTTGCTAAAGGGGCTCCCTGTCACTCACTCACTTGCTAAAGGGGCTCCCTGTCATCACTCACTTGCTAAAGGGGCTCCCTGTCATCACTCACTTGCTAAAGGGGCTCCCTGGCACTCACTCACTACCTAAAGGGCCTCCCTGGCACTCACTCACTACCTAAAGGGGCTCCCTGGCACTCACTCACTACCTAAAGGGGCTCCCTGGCACTCACTCACTACCTAAAGGGGCTCCCTGGCACTCACTCACTACCTAAAGGGGCTCCCTGGCACTCACTCACTACCTAAAGGGGCTCCCTGGCACTCACTCACTACCTAAAGGGGCTCCCTGGCACTCACTCACTACCTAAAGGGGCTCCCTGGCACTCACTCACTACCTAAAGGGGCTCCCTGGCACTCACTCACTACCTAAAGGGGCTCCCTGGCACTCACTCACTACCTAAAGGGGCTCCCTGGCACTCACTCACTACCTAAAGGGGCTCCCTGGCACTCACTCACTACCTAAAGGGGCTCCCTGGCACTCACTCACTACCTAAAGGGGCTCCCTGTCACTCACTCACTACCTAAAAGGGCTCCCTGTCACTCACTGCCTAAAGGGCTCCATGTCACTCACTACCTAACCTGGGGGTCCCTGTCAGAATCCAGGTGAGAGGTGTCTACCATAAGGGGTCATTCTGCCTATTTATGTGAAATGCTGTCTATTTATGTGCCTCATGACTGCTGAATTTGTCTTGCTGGGGGCCTAATGATTGAATTTTTACTTGTTGGGGGCCTCATGATTTGTTGGGAGCCTCAAGATTACTGAATTTGTCTTGTTGGAGGCCTCATGATTTGTTGGGGGCCTCATGATTGCTGAATTTGTCTTGTTGGGGGCCTCATGATTGCTGAATTTGTCTTGTTGGGGGCCTCATGGTTTGTTGGGGGCCTCATGATTGCTGAATTTGTCTTGTTGGGGGTCACATGATTGCTAACTGCGAGACTATGGGAAAAGCTGAATCATTACCATATGAGACAATAGCATTAAACCTACTTTTTTTTAGCTTTTTTAAACAGAAAAGAAAACTGGGAGGTTCTAAAAAAATGATGGAGCACTTCCTCCTTCCGGCTTGAAGGAGGAAGTGCTCGATATCGAGGCTTGCAACGCGTCCATTCGGACACTTGCACCTCGTTGAAACGCTGGGCGGAGAGTGGCGTTCTGGGTAATTAACCCCGCCGCATCTAGCCGCTCAGCTGTGGCAATTGGAGCTAACTTGAATCACGAGTATCCACCGTGGTTATTCGTGATTAATTTGTGGACAGCAAGCCTCCAACTAGCTCTGCCAACATGTAATGGCTACGCACATTTCTCAGTTTGGGGGGGGGGGGGGGGCCCGGACTGATGATTTGTGAGGGGCCCCAAAATTTCTGATGGCGGCCCTGCCGCGGTGAACACTGAAACAGAAAGTGAAAACAATGAAGAGTGAATGGCAACAGTGGAGCTAGCACAGCAGGAAGTTGTTCTGACTGTCAGGGCATCTGGCCGTGTGAAAGAGGCATCTTGCAAGCATGATCATCGGAATGGCAGTAGACTAGTGATGCAGCAAAACTTAAAGGGAACCTTAACTGAGAGGGATATGGATGTTTCCTTTTAAACAATACCAGTTGCCTGGCAGTCCTGCTGATCCCTATGGCTGCAGTAGTGGCTGAATTACACACACCTGAAACAAGCATGCAGCTAATCCAGTCTGACTTCAGTCAGAGCACCTGATCTGCATGCCTGTGGCTAAAAGCAGGATCAGCAGGGGAGTCAGGCAACTGGTATTATTTTTAAAGGAAAAATCCATATCCTTCTCAGTTTAGGTTCCCTTTAACTGATTAAAATGTTTCTTTTTGAAGCTGCCTAGGATTTGCCATCCTTACCCGAATCATATCAGATCAGGTTGAGTATTTCGGAGATGTCTGTGAATAAGTGGTTGTGTGACTACATGTGTATGCAGCATACACAGCAACAGGTTTTTTGTTTTTATCCTAGACAGCTTGACTTTATTAGACCACTCCAACAAAAAAGTAAGCAGTTGACAAAACTGACAGTTTTTAGACTAATCCATCTCCTTATTGGGACAGATGTATATTTTCAAAAATAAAGGAAAACCTGACAATCCCCCTAAGGAGATGGACTAGTCAAAAACCTGTCGGTTCTGTCAGATTTTAACTGCTTACTTTTTTCACTATAGCAATCCTTTAAATTTAGCCTCAGAGCAATTTTCACATATCAGTGCTGCTCCCATTCATTTTCCAATAACTTTATTACTACTTATCGCACCTAAATGATCTATATATTTTTTTTCGGGACAAATTAGGCTTTAACCCCCTTGCCATTCCAATTCTGACAGCAAGGGGGCAGTTCAGCCCTTTTTTTTAATTATTTTTTTATTTAAAATCATGTAGCGAGCCCAGGGCTCGCTACATGATAGCCGCTGACAAGCGGCATCCCCCTACCCACTCCGATCGCCTTCGGCATTCAGAGTAAGCAGGAAATCCCGTTCAGAACGGAATTTCCTGCTGGGCTTCCCCGGTCGCCATGGCGACGGGGCAGGATGACGTCACCGACGTCATGGACGTCACAGGGAATCCCGATCCACCCCTCAGCGCTGCCGGGCACTGATTGGCCAGGCTGCGCAAGGGGTCTGGAGGGGGGGCGGCGCGGCGGGTAGCGGCGAATCGGCGGCGATCGGAATATGCACGCAGCTAGCAAAGTGCTAGCTGCGTGCAGTAAAAAAAAAATTTGAAAATCGGCCCAGCGGGGCCGGAGAAATCCTTCTGCGCAGGTTACCCCGAGCTGAGCTCGGGATAAACGGCAAGAAGGTTAAGTTGGTGATATTTTTGTTTAGTAATTACCATATTTTCTATGCATTTTTAAGGGAAAATAAAGGGAAAAAATAGAAAAACACACTATTTCTATTCATTATAGCTTTACAACAAGCAGTGCTAACCACTACAAATTGTATTTGCCTATCCATCTTGGTTATTACAACATTTATATTATTTTCCTAGTACAATGTATGGTGGCAATATTGTATTTGGAAATAAAGGTGTTTTATCGCTTTCTCATTTTACACTATCAATAATTATAGGACCTTGTTTGCCAAAATAATAGTAATATACCCCCGTGGCATACATATTTAAAAAGCCAAGTTCCTACAGTAACAATATATGTATCTTCTTTTATAACCTGTCACTTTGGGCTCTATTCACAAAAGTTCTTATAAATGACTTATTTATCACCTAATTCATAAAAATAACCTTTCAGCACATTTACAAGCAAAATAATCACTCAAAGTTG
This sequence comes from Hyperolius riggenbachi, assembly GCF_040937935.1. Lineage (NCBI taxonomy): Eukaryota > Metazoa > Chordata > Amphibia > Anura > Hyperoliidae > Hyperolius > Hyperolius riggenbachi. Next base: position 108,100,802 of record NC_090648.1, on the reverse strand, counting down.
TTCCTGAATAACTTCATTTCAATATTACTTTTCTTGTCTTAATTATATTTTTGCTGTTTGTGAGCTTACAAATGTAACATAGATAAGGTGAAAAAGCTTTGTGAAACAGGCCCATTGTTTTCATTTTTCAAGTCTTTAATTTTGGTACAGAAAAAGCGAAAAGTGATTCAGTTTGTGACTAAAAAGAATACACAAGACATGGGCCTCAACCTTAACCACATAACGACCGCCCCCAGCCGATGGGCGACGGCAAAGTCTGGGCCCAAACGACCGCAATACGCCCATCGGCGGGGGCGGCTGCGGGAGTGGCTATGCGGCGATCGCGTCATTCGTGACGCGATCAGCCGCCGGGGACTGGCTCCGCCCCCCGTTCGCCGTAACCCGCCGGCCGTTCGGAAGCGCCGGCGGGTTACTGGCATCCGGATCGCCGCTGCAACAGTGTATAATAGGCTTTGTAATGTATACAAAGCCTATTATACTGGCTGCCTCCTGCCCTGGTGGTCCCAGTGTCCGAGGGACCACCAGGGCAGGCTGCAGCCACCCTAGTCTGCACCCAAGCACACTGATTTCCCCCCCCCCTGCCCCCTGATCGCCCACAGCACCCCTCAGACCCCCCCCTGCCCACCCCCCAGACCACTGTTTGCACCCAGTCACCCTCCTAATCACCCATCAATCACTCCCTGTCACTATCTGTCAACGCTATTTTTTTTTTAAGTCCCTAATCTGCCCCCTACTCCCTCCTGATCACCCCCCCACCCCTCAGATTCTCCCCAGACCCCCCCCAGACCCCCCCCCCCCGTGTACTGTATGCATCTATCCCCCCTGATCACCTGTCAATCACCTGTCAATCACCTGTCAATCACCTGTCAATCACCCGTCAATCACCCCCTGTCACTGCCACCCATCAATCAGCCCCTGATCTGCCCCTTGCGGGCAATCTGATCACCCCCCCACACCAATAGATCGCCCGCAGATCCGACATCAGATCACCTCCCAAATCCATTGTTTACATCTATTCTCTCCTCTAAACACCCACTAATTACCCATCAATCACCCCCTATCACCACCTGTCACTGTTACCCATCAGATTAGACCCTAATCTGCCCCTTGCGGGCACCCAATCACCTGCCCACACGCTCAGATTGCCCTCAGACCCCCCCCTTATCAATTCGCCCGTGCAATATTTACATCTGTTCTCCCCTGTAATAACCCACTGATTACCTGTCAATCACCCATCAATCACCCCCTGTCACTGCCACCCATCAATCACCCCCTGTCACTGCCACCCATCAATCAGCCCCTAACCTGCCCCTTGCGGGCAATCTGATCACCCACCCACACCAATAGATCGCCCGCAGATCCGACATCAGATCACCTCCCAAATCCATTGTTTACATCTATTCTCTCCTCTAAACACCCACTAATTACCCATCAATCACCCCCTATCACCACCTGTCACTGTTACCCATCAGATTAGACCCTAATCTGCCCCTTGCGGGCACCCAATCACCTGCCCACACGCTCAGATTGCCCTCAGACCCCCCCCTTATCAATTCGCCCGTGCAATATTTACATCTGTTCTCCCCTGTAATAACCCACTGATTACCTGTCAATCACCCATCAATCACCCCCTGTCACTGCCACCCATCAATCACCCCCTGTCACTGCCACCCATCAATCAGCCCCTAACCTGCCCCTTGCGGGCAATCTGATCACCCACCCACACCAATAGATCGCCCGCAGATCCGACATCAGATCACCTCCCAAATCCATTGTTTACATCTATTCTCTCCTCTAAACACCCACTAATTACCCATCAATCACCCCCTATCACCACCTGTCACTGTTACCCATCAGATTAGACCCTAATCTGCCCCTTGCGGGCACCCAATCACCCGCCCACACCTCAGAACGCCCTCAGACCCCAGCCCTGATCACCTCGCCAGTGCATTGCTTGCATCTATTTCCCCCCTCTAATCACACCTTGAGACACCCATCAATCACCTCCTGTCACCCCCTAGCACACCTACCCATCAGATCAGGCCCTAATTTGCCCCGTGTGGGCTCCTGATCACTCGGCCAAACCCTCAGATCCCCCTCAGACCCCCTTCCGATCACCTCCCCAGTGCATTGATTGCATCTATTTTCCCCTCTAACCGCCCCCTGAGACACCCATCAATCACCTCCTGTCACCCCCCTAGCACTCCTATCCATCAGATCAGGCCCAATACATCCTGTCATCTAAGAGGCCACCCTGCTTATGACCGATTCCACAAAATTTGCCCCCTCATAGACCACCTGTCATCAAAATTTGCAGATGCTTATACCCCTGAACAGTCATTTTGAGAAATTTGGTTTCCAGACTACTCACAGTTTTGGGCCCGTAAAATGCCAGGGCAGTATAGGAACCCCACAAGTGACCCCATTTTAGAAAGAAGACACCCCAAGGTATTCTGTTAGGTGTATGATGAGTTCATAGAATATTTTATTTTTTGTCAAAAGTTAGCGGAAATTGGATTGTTATTGTTTTTTTCACAAAGTGTCATTTTTCACTAACTTGTGAGAAAAAATAAAATCTTCTATGAACTCACCATACCCCTAACGGAATACCTTGGGGTGTCTTCTTTCTAAAATGGGGTCACTTGTGGGGTTCCTATACTGCCCTGGCATTTTAGGGGCCCTAAACCGTGAGGAGTAGTCTAGAAAACAAATGCCTCAAAATGACCTGTGAATAGGACGTTGGGCCCCTTAGCGCACCTAGGCTGCAAAAAAGTGTCACACATGTGGTATCGCCATACTCAGGAGAAGTAGTATAATGTGTTTTGTGGTGTATTTTTACACATACCCATGCTGGGTGGGAGAAATCTCTCTGTAAATGGACAATTGTGTGTAAAAAAAATCAAAAATGTGTCATTTACAGAGATATTTCTCCCACCCAGCATGGTTATATGTAAAAATACACCACAAAACACATTATACTACTTCTTCTGAGTACGGCGATACCACATGTGTGACACTTTTTTGCAGCCTAACTGTGCTAAGGGGCCCAAAGTCCAATGAGTACCTTTAGGATTTCACAGGTCATTTTGAGACATTTGGGTTCAAGACTACTCCTCACGGTTTAGGGCCCCTAAAATGCCAGGGCAGTATAGGAACCCCACAAGTGACCCCATTTTAGAAAGAAGACACCCCAAGGTATTCTTTTAGGTGTATGATGAGTTCATAGAAGATTTTATTTTTTGTCACAAGTTAGCGGAAATTGATATGTATTGTTTTTTTTTTCACAAAGTGTCATTTTCCGCTAACTTGTGACAAAAAAAAAATCTTCTATGAACTCACCATACTCCTAACAGAATACCTTGGGGTGTCTTCTTTCTAAAATGGGGTCACTTGTGGGGTTCCTATACTGCCCTGGCATTTTAGGGGCCCTAAACCGTGAGGAGTAGTCTAGAATCCAAATGCCTCAAAATGACCTGTGAATAGGACGTTAGGCCCCTTAGCGCACCTAGGTTGCAAAAAAGTGTCACACATGTGGTATCGCCGTACTCAGAAGAAGTAGTATAATGTGTTTTGGGGTGTATTTTTATACATACCCATGCTGGGTGGGAGAAATCTCTCTGTAAATGGACAATTGTGTGTAAAAAAAATCAAATAATTGTCATTTACAGAGATATTTCTCCCACCCAGCATGGGTATGTGTAAAAATACACCCCAAAACACATTATACTACTTCTCCTGAGTACGGCGGTACCACATGTGTGGCACTTTTTTGCACCCTAAGTGCGCTAAGGGGCCCAAAGTCCAATGAGTACCTTTAGGATTTCACAGGTCATTTTGCCACATTTGGTTTCAAGACTACTCCTCACGGTTTAGGGCCCCTAAAATGCCAGGGCAGTATAGGAACCCCACAAATGACTCCATTTTAGAAAGAAGACACCCCAAGGTATTCCGTTAGGAGAATGGCGAGTTCATAGAAGATTTTATTTTTTGTCACAAGTTAGCGGAAAATGACACTTTGTGAAAAAAAACAATTACAATCAATTTCCGCTAACTTGTGACAAAAAAAAAAAATCTTCTATGAACTCACCATACATCTAACGGAATACCTTGGGGTGTCTTCTTTCTAAAATGGGGTAATTTGTGGGGTTCCTATACTGTCCTGGCATTTTAGGGGCCCTAAACCGTGAGGAGTAGTCTTGAAACGAAATTTCTCAAAATGACCTGTGAAATCCTAAAGGTACTCATTGGACTTTGGGCCCCTTAGCGCAGTTAGGGTGCAAAAAAGTGCCACACATGTGGTATCGCCGTACTCAGGAGAAGTAGTATAATGTGTTTTGGGGTGTATTTTTCCACATACCCATGCTGAGTGGGAGAAATATCTCTATAAATAGACAATTGTGTGTAAAAAAAATAAAAAAATTGTCATTTACGGAGATATTTCTCCCACCCAGCATGTGTATGTGTAAAAATACACCCCAAAACACATTATACTACTTTTCCTGAGTACGGCAATACCACATGTGTGGCACTTTTTTGCGGCCTAACTGCGCTAAGGGGCCCAAAGTCCAATGAGCATCTTTAGGCTTTACAGGGGTGCTTACAATTAGGCACCCCCCAAATGCCAGGACAGTAAACACACCCCACAAATGACCCCATTCTGGAAAGTAGACACTTCAAGGTATTCAGAGAGGAGCATAGTGAGTCCGTGGCAGATTTCATTTTTTTTTGTCGCAAGTTAGAAGAAATGGAAACTTTTTTTTTTTTTTTTTTTGTCACAAACTGTCATTTTCCGCTAACTTGTGACAAAAAATAAAATCTTCTATGAACTCACCATGCCTCTCACTGAATACTTTGGGATGTCTTCTTTCCAAAATGGGGTCATTTGGGGGGTATTTGTACTATCCTGGAATTTTAGCCCCTCATGAAACATGACAGGTGCGCAGAAAAGTCAGAGATGCTTGAAAATGGGAAAATTCACTTTTGGCACCATAGTTTGTAAACGCTATAACTTTTACCCAATCCAATAAATATACACTGAATGTTTTTTTTTTTATCAAAGACATGTAGCAGAATAACTTTCGCGCTCAAATGTATAGGAAATTTTACTTTATTTGAAAAATGTCAGCACAGAAAGTTAAAAAAGTCATTTTTTTGACAAAATTCATGTCTTTTTTGATGAATATAATAAAAAGTAAAACTCGCAGCAGCAATCAAATAGCATCAAAAGAAAGCTGTATTAGTGACAAGAAAAGGAGGTAAAATTCATTTAGGTGGTAGGTTTTATGACCGAGCAATAAACCGTGAAAGCTGCAGTGGTCTGAATGGAGAAAAAGGCTCTGGTCCTTAAGGGGCGAAAAGACTGTGGTCCCGAAGTGGTTAAAACGTCTAAACTCTATTCTACTACTTAGCACGGTTAAAATGTTACCACATATGTCTCTTGCAGTTGTTCTAAAACTTTCTCAAGTTTGATCATAATTTTGAAAATTATTTTTTATGTTGGATTGAGTTTGTCCCTACCTATTTTTTATGTGACGTGGGTCCAAGCTTTAAAACATACCAAAATGTATTCTACAACTCTTCATGGTTAAAATGTGCCTCATTTAGTAACAAATTATTGGTGCATTTTCCACAACTACACTGGACATATACAGTATATATGTCCAGTTGTCATTAAGTGGTTAAATGAAGTGGTTAAATAACCATAGATTCTTTCAAGAAAATCTCCTATTTTTCAGTAGGACCCACGCAAGGACTAAAAATGTGATCACCTAATAGTAGACAATTTTTTAATAATGCAGTCTAGCAGTGGCATAGCTAGAGACTATGGGGCCCCATAGCAAAGATTTATTGGGACATTTAGTTCTATGCACTCTTGAGCAATGCCGCCTGCCCCTTCCCTATGGATGTGAGTTGACTGGGCAATTTACCTTTCCATGCAATGTACACTGTGTATAGTCCATGGGCACTGAGACAAAGTCTGAGGGTAGAGAAGCAAAGGAAAGTTAATAGTGAACCCATCAAGTACCAACTGGGCCCCTTCATCTCTAGGGCCCCATAGCAGTTGCTATGGCTGCTATGGCTATTGCTACGCCCCTGCAGTCTAGGTTTGCTAAATCACATTTGATATGTTCACAAGAGATGCCAAGAGATAATGGATTATGGTGAGATGCTGATAATTCCAAGCCTCTGGACCACTACTGAAGTAAGCATGTTGTCACTTTTATTTTTTTTACTTCAAGTGTAGTGTTACCTCAGTGAGTTTGCTACATACTGAACTGCAGTATTTCTTTGACATTAGGTAAGGCTTCCAAAGGGAATTCTGCCTGTCAGCTGAATAAAGGTGGCAACAATCTCGACTCTGCAACCTATAAAAACAATCCACTCCAGCATAATTGGATTTCAGCTATTTTCCTGATGTAAGGAACTCCCACCAATGGTAAGGGATGCTGACTGCAGTTGCTACCCAGCAACACGCTAGTCCCTTCCCAGAAACTGCTGATGTGAGGAAAATACTGAGGGGAGAATAGCGATGCAGACGGGATGGAGAAGGGAGGACCTCCACAAAGGGAGACCTGGCTGCAGGGAATACAATGTCTAAGCCTGCATTTATGTTACAGATTGCCCAGCAAGCTCATGATGAACCAGAACTCCTAGGAGTGTGTAAGGGGCTGAAAGAGATCAAAGAGCCTCCTTACTAAAATACCCCAAAGAGCCATATTAACCCATGCCATGCACTGGTGAGTAGTGATGGGCGAACAGTGTTCGCCACTGTTCGGGTTCGCCCGGATTTTGGGCTGTTCGAGTTCGGTTCGGGCTCCGCCGGACACCTCGTGGTGTTCGACCATGTGTTCGGCCATGTGGCCGAACTTATGTTCGGTCTGACAGCGCATGTGAACATTCCCCGAACGTTCGGCTCGCGCTGTGATTGGCCGAGCGGGTCACATGGTTCGGGCTCGAACACGCGGCTCGCACTGCGATTGGCCGAGCGGGTCAGGTGGTTCGGGTAAATAAATACCCGAACCGCGTCATTTCTCCGCCACTTGAAGTTGGCTTTAGCTTTGGGTAGGCAGGCAGGTTAGACTCTCTCACCAGCTAGGCTAGCCAGGGCCCCCACAGCCTCCTAGTCATACTACTGTAGTGCCAGTCAGCGTGCTTGTACTTCTGGGATCAGTAGTACTTCCGCCACCAGTATACTGTATAGCATTGTCTATTGCCACTGTACTGCCAGTCAGCGTGTACTGCTGGGATCAGTAGTACTTCCGTCCGTCACCAGTGTATAACATACTATATAGCATTGTCTTATTGCCACTGTACTGCCACAGTCAGCGTGTACTGTTGGGATCAGTACTACTTCCGTCCGTCACCAGTATATAGCATACTATATAGCATTGTCTTATTGCCACTGTACTGCCACAGTCAGCGTGTACTGCTGGGATCAGTAGTACTTCCGTCCATCACCAGTGTATAGCATACTATATAGCATTGTCTTATTGCCACTGTACTTCCACAGTCAGCATGTACTGCTGGGATCAGTAGTACTTCCGTCCGTCACCAGTATATAGCATACTATATAGCATTGTCTTATTGCCACTGTATTGCCACAGTCAGCGTGTACTGCTGGGATCAGTAGTACTTCCGTCCGTCACCAGTATATACTATATAGCATTGTCTTATTGCCACTGTACTGCCACAGTCAGCGTGTACTGCTGGGATCAGTAGTACTTCCGTCCGTCACCAGTATATAGCATACTATATAGCATTGTCTTATTGCCACTGTACTGCCACAGTCAGCGTGTACTGCTGGGATCAGTAGTACTTCCGTCCGTCACCAGTGTATAGCATACTATATAGCATTGTCTTATTGCCACTGTACTGCCACAGTCAGCGTGTACTGCTGGGATCAGTAGTACTTCCGTCCGTCACCAGTATATAGCATACTATATAACATTGTCTTATTGCCACTGTATTGCCACAGTCAGCGTGTACTGCTGGGATCAGTAATACTTCCGTCCGTCACCAGTATATAGCATACTATATAGCATTGTCTTATTGCCACTGTATTGCCACAGTCAGCGTGTACTGCTGGGATCAGTAGTACTTCCGTCCGTCACCAGTATATAATATATAGCATTGTCTTATTGCCACTGTACTGCCACAGTCAGCGTATACTGCTGGAATCAGTAGTACTTCCGTCCGTCACCAGTATATAGCATACTATATAGCATTGTCTTATTGCCACTGTATTGCCACAGTCAGCGTGTACTGCTGGGATCAGTAGTACTTCCGTCCGTCACCAGTATATACTATATTGCATTGTCTTATTGCCACTGTACTGCCACAGTCAGCGTGTACTGCTGGGATCAGTAGTACTTCCGTCCGTCACCAGTATATAGCATACTATATAGCATTGTCTTATTGCCACTGTATTGCCACAGTCAGCGTGTACTGCTGGGATCAGTAGTACTTCCGTCCGTCACCAGTATATAGCATACTATATAGCATTGTCTTATTGCCACTGTACTGCCACAGTCAGCGTGTACTGCTGGGATCAGTAGTACTTCCGTCCGTCACCAGTATATACTATATAGCATTGTCTTATTGCCACTGTACTGCCACAGTCAGCGTGTACTGCTGGGATCAGTAGTACTTCCGTCCGTCACCAGTGTATAACATACTATATAGCATTGTCTTATTGCCACTGTACTGCCAGTCAGTGTGCGTGTACTGCTGGGATCAGTACAACCATAATGAAGAAATCCAGTGAAAAAGGGAGGGGCAAGGGAAGAGGTGTTTCCCCTGACGGTTCACGTAGAGGCCGCAGTGGAGCACCTAAGAAAACCCACTCAATACCACCCATGTGTGCCAGACAAACAACCCTCACTAATCCACAAGAGCAGGACCGGATAGTGAATTGGTTGACCTCTCAAGCGTCCAGCAGCGGGTTAAGCAGCAGCAGCACCAGCACATCCTTGTCACGCACGAGGTCCTCTGCCAGTTACAAGGAGCCAGTGGGCACAAAGGTGACACAACCAGCAGCTACACCATGCACCCAATGGCCAAATAACCAGTCCGAACAATTATTTCCGGACACAATGGGCTCTTCGGAGGAGCTATTCCCACTCCTACCCACACAAACAATGGAACAGCCAGAAAGGTTGTGCCCGGATTCACAACCATTGTGCGAGGAAACTGCACCACTCATTGAAATGCAAGGCGAGGACGAAGACACCCAAATCCCTGAGCAATGTGCGCAGGAATTGGAATTGCAGGAGGTCCACCAAGAACATCTTGAAGACATGGGAGTGAGGTGCGCAGAGGGTGTTCTGGGGATCTCTAGTCCACTGCACACAGACACAGTCACAGATGAGGAGATGGAAGAGGAGGTTTTGGACGATGTGGACACAGACCCGGATTATCGAGTAGAACCTCGCCGTCGGGATAGCAGCAGTACAGATGAGTCTGCTGCAGAACCCACTGCTGCAAGAGTTCGCCGTGTGCCACAAAGTAGGCGGGGTATTTTGGACACAACAGGCGTAGCCGTAGAAGTGAGACGCCAAAGAGGCACGAAGCAAACTCGCCAGCAAAGCAGGAGCTCAAAAGTCTGGGCTTTCTTTGAAGACTGCAGGGTGGATGTTACCATGGTGATTTGCAAGGTGTGCAGGACCCGACTGAGCAGGGGGAAAAATGTCAACAACCTCTCCACCACCAGCATGCGCCGCCACATTGTAGCCAAACATAGCACTCTGTGGTCAAACACGCAAGGCCAGGGTAGCGGCTCGCTTCCAGCCCCCAGCAACACTGCCTCCGTTGTCACTAGACCCTCCTCAGCAGCAGCCCAGCCATTACGTGGTGCACAAACATCCGTAGTAGACGACGATGTCAGTTTCCGCAACAGTCCTCTTGACGTTTCCCAGTCTTCAACCACCACGACAACAACAACCAACTGTCCTTCAGTGTACGATCTTACGGTTCAGTTGTCTGTCCCGGAGATGTTTGAGCGCAAGAGAAAATTGCCAGCAAATGACCCCCTGGGCCGTGGCACTAACAGCCAGCATAGCCAAGTTTGTGGCCTGCGAAATGCTGCCATATCGTGTGGTGGAGACAAACAGCTTCAAGCGCATGATGGCGCTTGCCATCCCACGTTACGTGGTTCCCAGCCGATACTATTTTGCGCGGTCTGCAGTGCCAGCGTTACATGAGCACGTGGTTAGCAAAATAACCAGAAGCTTGAAAAATGCCATTGCCTGCAAGGTTCACCTCACCACAGACACCTGGACGAGTGCCTTTGGACAGGGTCGATACATCTCCCTGACGGCGCACTGGGTGAACCTTGTGGAGCCTGGCAGTGACTCCTCCTCACCGGCTACGGCGCGGGTGTTGCCCACGCCGCAAACTGCTGGACCGACGTCCCTCAGAGGCACCAATCTCGACTCTGACTCCTTCTCCTCCAACGCCTCTCAAAGCTGTACCTCATCCGGCATCGGTAACCCAGCAATAGGGTCGTCGTGGAAGCAGTACAGCACAGCTGTTGCCATGCGTCAGCAAGCCTTACTGAAGCTGATCTGCCTTGGAGATAAGCAGCACACAGGTGAAGAAATTTGGAAGGGAATCAAGGAACAGGACCGATTTGTGGCTGGCACCACTGGACCTGAAACCAGGCATGGTTGTGTGTGACAATGGGAGCAATCTCATTCGCGCTTTAAAGTTGGCTAAGCTGAGACACATCCCTTGCCTGGCACACGTTATGAACCTAGTTGTTCAACGGTTCCTGAGGACATACCCAGGCGTGGCAGATCTTCTGCTGAAGGTGCGACGAGTGGCCAAATATTTCCGAAAGTCCAGTACCGCTTCGGAGGGACTCACCAAGATGCAGGAGCGGTTCAATCTACCGAACCATCGCTTGGTGTGTGACGTACCCACGCGCTGGAATTCGACGCTGCACATGCTAGCACGCTTTTGCGAGCAGAAGAGTGCAGTGGTCCAGTACATGACGGCGCAGTACCGAGGCGCATCCGGGCAGCTACCAAGCTTCTGTGGATCTGATTGGGTCACCATGTTGGACCTCTGCCAAGTCCTCCAAAATTTTGAGCAATCCACGTTGCTTGTGAGCGGTGAAAACTCTTCAGTCAGCATTACGATACCACTGCTGTGTTTACTGAAGAGATCAATGTTGCAGATCAAGGAAGCCACAGTCAGGATGCAAGTGGGGGGATCTCAAGAGGACAACGATCAGCGTGATGATGATACCAACATCAGACAATCTGCCTCAGGAAACGCTGGTCCTCCCAGCTATGCTGAAGAAGAGGACGAGGAACAGCTGGAGTTGGAGCAGGACTTGGATGCCCCCACTGCCGAGGGACAGAGCGGTGCACGTTGGACTTCCACGATTCAGCGGCAATGGACAGCAGAAGAAGACGAGGAAGAAGGTGGGCGACGGCGTGATGCTGGTGATGATGATGAGGGTGCGTCAAGCTCAGAAGAACATGATGAGGATTCTGTTAGGACTGTGGCATACATGGCTCAATTCATGCTAGACTGCAGTGAACGCGACCCGCGCGTTGTTCGAATTCTGGACGACGTGGATTACTGGGTTTATACCCTTCTGGATCCACGGTACAAAGACAATGTTACAAAACTCATTGAAGAAAGTGTCAGACAGGTCAAAATTGAAGAATACCAGCAGGCCCTTGTGGAGACATTAGAGAGGAGATTGACATCCTCCTCCTCCTCTAGCCAGTTCCACGCCGACAGACTGACTTCCGCTAACCCAGGACGAGGAGGGGAACAAAGAACGCAAGCTGCAGGTAGTGCCCACAAGGGAATGGTATCGGCAGTGTCTTTGGAGTGGCAAAATTTTATGACACCCATGCAGCAGCCCACAGAACAGCAATCGCCCAGTTCCACCTCCAACACCGATCGCCTGCAGAAGATGGTCAAGGACTACATGTCAGATGGCGTAGCCGTGTTGAACAATCCATCTGCACCCTTCAATTATTGGGTCTCTAAGCTACACATCTGGCATGAACTGGCAATGTACGCAATAGAGGTGCTGGCTTGTCCTGCAGCCAGCGTTATATCCGAACGCTGTTTCAGTGCTGCCGGAGGCATCATTACAGATCGGCGTATCCGCCTCTCCACAGCAAATGCAGACCGGCTGACACAAATTAAAATGAATCAACCGTGGATTGGAAACGACTACGCAACACTCCCCAAGTCCGACCCCGACCAAGGACCATGAACATCTGTGATGGCTTAGCGTTGCCACTTTCCGTAGTATCCCATTTCTATTTATTAATCACTGCATGGCGACAAAACTCATTGCTTTGCTTTGAAAATAATACAAGATTGTTGTTACCTGTGCCAAAAAAAACTGACATTTTCCGCATTTAAAAGACAATTTCCCTTTGAAACTTAAAATAGTTTTTCTCAAAAACTCTAAGGTCCTTTCGGAAAAAAATAGTTTCCTCTTATACCCACCCCCCCTGTCCACATACCCTGAAAATTTGGTCTATGTTACATGTAAGGAGGCTTTGCAAAGCAGGAAAGTTCGGGTCCCCATTGACTTCCATTATGTTCGGTGTTCGGCACGAACGTACCGAACATCGGGACACCGTTCGGCCGAACGTTCTTGAACCCGAACATCTGGATGTTCGCCCATCACTACTGGTGAGGATAAACCAATCTGAAACAGTCTGTATGTATACTGGATTGGTTTGGCTCTGTAATATTACCAACCTGATACATCATTGCATTCAGAGCCATCCATAAGGCAAACCTAGGCCGTTGCCTAGAGTCTAGAGAGAGAGACCAGGGGCCTTATGGATGCTAGCCCCACTAAATCTTATTTAACCACTTGAGGACCACAGTGGTAACCCCCCCCCCCCCCCTAAAGACCAGGCACATTTTAACTAAAATGGCCACTGCAGCTTTAAGGCCAAGCTGCAGGACCGCACAACACAGCACACGAGTGATCCCCCCCCCCCTTTTCCCCCCACCAACAGAGAGCTCTGATCGCCCCCAAGTTGTTTTTTTTTTTTTTATAAATATTTATTTCTGTTTTTTTAAACAAAATGTGCTTTTTGTTTTTTTAATTCCCTCCCTCCCTCCCTGCATCCAGCCAATCATGCGATCGGCTGTCATAGGCTTCTGCCTATGAGAGCCGATCGCTCTCTTGTCCCCCAGGGGGACAGCCTTGTCACACGGCTGTCCCCAGTACAGCACTGCTGCTGATCGCAGCGCTGTACAAGTAAATAGACGGCGATCACACCGTCTAACAGTCTCCCGAGCGGCAATAGCTGCTCGGAAACTGAAGAGGGGGCGGAGCTCCGCCCTCCAAGCATGAGATGCGCGCGCAATTAGAGCCCCAGGACTTGGCGTTAGGCAGTCCTGGGGCTGCCGCCGCGGCCACGCCCATTGGCGTCAGCCGGTCGGCAAGTAGATAAAAAAAAAAGCCATCATGATCATCAGCAGTGGGCAAAAACGGCTACATTGTCTAGGGCCCCATTTCATCTTAATCCATTTCTGACTGCACTCCAGCGGTTCAAAGGGATGATTTGCATATTCAGCAGAGATGCATTGTGGGACACACATTCCCTCCAACATTCCCTCCAACCTGAATAATTGCAAATACCTTCTGTTTTAAGAAGGCAACTTCTGTTTTACATGGCATTTATCATGACAGTGGCTGGACAGTTTACTGGTTAAGGGCACCGACTTTGACACGGGAGACTAGGGTCCCAGTACCTATTCAGTAAGGAGTTCTAGACTCCCTAACACTGCAGGGAGGACTCTTGAGCGCGTCACAGTGGCTGCAGCTCTTGAGCGTTTTGAGTCTGACAGGAGAAAAACGCTATACAAATGTTCAGATTATTATGCTTAGTCAGTGACTGGATGGAAGCATGGAGAGAAGGCAAGTCGAGTTCACTCAGGAGTTCACTCAGATCCATAGGATGGGTGTACAGTAATGGAGGTGTGTGAACTGGTAGGAGACATAAGGAGGAGGACCTTGCCCGAAGGCTTACAATCTAGTGGGAGAGGTAGGGACACAAAAGGTAGGGGACCAGAGTTCAGCTGCGGGTTTGGGGCTCCAGTGGGGGACGGTGGGGGTAGGCCAAAGTGAGAAGGTGAGTTTTGAGGGCCTTCTTTAAGATGTTGAAAGAGGGGGGGACCCTAATGGGGGAGGTAGGGAGTTCCATAGTGTTAGAGCAGCTCTTGAGAAGTCCTGGAGGTGTGCACGGGACTGGGCGATGTGGGGAGCGGTCAGGCGAAGATTATTGGAGGAGCGGAGTGAGCGGCTAGTTGTGTACCTCTGAGTAAGATCGGAAATGTAGGTTGGGCAGGTTTTGTGGACAGATTTGTAGGGCAGACACAATATCTTGAATCTGATTCTGATTGCATTGACCACTCCTTCTATTGTATTAAGCCTGCCAATAAATATTGCGCTTTTCACTAGGGATGCTCATACGGATTCTGTGGAATTGAAATTTCCAATCATAAATTGGAAACATTGGGCCAATCATAGAATGCAGAATTTTCCCAAGAAAATCGAATTACCACAATCATTTTAGACCAATCACAAAACTTGGATACTACCAAGTATTCCCAATTCTTGTGATTGACCTCATTTTTACATGGTATTCCAATTACTGCAGTAAAATTCTGCATTCTCTGATTGGTCCAATACTTCCCGAGTCAACTCATAAGCACTTGGCCGATCAGGGAATGCAAAAAATTATATAAAATCAGCGTAGAATCCAAAAACAGAAGACAAGTCTTCAACAAAGAATAAGAGCAGGCAAATCTTAACTGCAATAAATATCGGGGTCACGGCACAGCTCTGCCATCATGGATAACCAGAAAAAGGAAAGAGGCTTATAATGTGATGACAACCCACATTATAAGGTTGTATCAACGCTTTGGTAGGACATCAGGAAGCAACAGTCCGTTCAGGATCCACCAATTCAGCAATGATTCATCTCACAAATGGATATCAGTAAACAGCATAAAATAACAAACAAACGTAAATTCTAAGTGTAAACCATTTAATATAGAGTTTTACATAGTAAAAACAGTAAAAAAAATAGCATAAAAGCAAAACTTACATACGGGGCCCATGCAACGGGAACCCCAAGAAAGTTGCATGCGTGTATGGGTCAGCAGTATAGGACAGTATAAAGGTGCTGCCTGTCTCCTTCCCGACCGGTTTTACAAACTAGCGTCATCAGGGGATTAAGGAAACAAGCGGCTGACACCAAATATATAAACTTTTACAATAAAGGAAGGGGTGGGGCTATGAACACCAACAATCAAGACCCCTCCAATAGAGTATAGATCAGACTCTACTAGGAGAGTGACTATAACCCAATTCAATACTAGTAGCTGGACAGCGCAATGGTCAAGGGCTCTGCCTCTGACACAGGCTACCCAGGTTCAAATGCTGGTCCCCCAGTCCAGTAAGCACCCTTTTTTTTTTTTTTCAAGGTTATAGTATGCACATGGGCGTCCGCAGAAAATTTTCCGGGGGGGGGGGGGGCAAAAAGTGGGGAGTAAAACGCGCGCCGCAAATTTGGGCTGCTGTTATGGAGCTACGTCATGAAAAATGGGTGTGGTCATGAACCAGAATGTGGGTGTGGTCGTGGGTGGAGACAAGTTTACATGAACTAAGCAATGGTGGGACATTAGATTAGGACATTGGTGGCGAACCTTTTGGAGGTCGAGTGTCCAAACTGCAAAGTCACTTTACTATCACAAAGTGCCAACAGCAATTTAAACTAAATACAAAGGTTTTAACTCATACATGAACATTATGGAAAATTAAGTTGAAAATAAACTGTGAAGATAAACAATTTCATCCATCGTACTCCTGAAAAAAATTATTCATTTTTTTTAGAACCTCCCAGTTTCATTTTCTGTTTTAAAAAGCGGAAAAAGTAGGTTTAATGCTATTGTCTCATATGATGATGATTCAGCTTTTTCCATAGTCTCGCAGTTAGCAATCATGTGACCCCCAACAAGACAAATTCAGCAATCATGAGCACCCCCCATATCAAGAC
This sequence comes from Hyperolius riggenbachi, assembly GCF_040937935.1. NCBI lineage: Eukaryota > Metazoa > Chordata > Amphibia > Anura > Hyperoliidae > Hyperolius > Hyperolius riggenbachi. The sequence continues at coordinate 108,084,750 of NC_090648.1, read as the reverse complement.
AAATTCAGCAATCATGAGGCCCCCAACATGACCAACTCAGCAATCATGAGGCCCCCAACAAGACAAATTCAGCAATCTTGAGGCCCCCAACAAATCATGAGGCCCCCAACAAGACAAAGTCAGTAACCATGAGGCCCGCAACAAGACAAATTCAGCAGTCATGAGGCACATAAATAGACAGCATTTCACATAAATAGGCAGAATGCCCCCTTAATATGTAGACACCTCTCACCTGGCAGCAGTTCCCCAAAATACACTCAATCTGACAGCAGTGGTTCCCAAAAAATAGGTAGCCCCAGGTCTATAGGTGTCCCCAGAATAGGTGGCCAGCGGTATAGATGTCCCCAGAACTGGTAGCCAGGGGTAGAGATGTCCCCAGAACAGGTAGCCAGGGGTATATGTGCCCAGTATATGTAGGCAGGGGTATATGTCCCAGTATATGTAGGCAGGGGGTATATGTCCCAGTATATGTAGCCAGGGGGATATGTCCCAGTATATGTAGACAGGGGTATATGTCCCCAGAAAAAGTAGCCAGGGGTATATGTCCCAGTATATGTAGGCAGGGGTATATGTCCCAGTATATGTAGGCAGGGGGATATGTCCCAGTATATGTAGCCAGGGGGATATGTCCCAGTATATGTAGGCAGGGGTGTATGTCCCAGTATATGTAGGCAGGGGGTATATGTCCCAGTATATGTAGGCAGGGGGTATATGTACCAGTATATGTAGCCAGGGGGATATGTCCCAGTATATAGGCAGGGGTATATGTCCCCACAAAAAGTAGCCAGGGGTATATGTCCCAGTATATGTAGGCAGGGGTATATGTCCCAGTATATGTAGGCAGGGGTATATGTCCCAGTATATGTAGGCAGGGGTATATGTCCCAGTATATGTAGGCAGGGGGTATATGTCCCAGTATATGTAGCCAGGGGGATATGTCCCAGTATATGTAGGCAGGGGTATATGTCCCAGTATATGTAGGCAGGGGTATATGTCCCAGTATATGTAGGCAGGGGTATATGTCCCAGTATATGTAGGCAGGGGTATATGTCCCAGTATATGTAGGCAGGGGTATATGTCCCAGTATATGTAGGCAGGGGTATATGTCCCAGTATATGTAGGCAGGGGGTATATGTCCCAGTATATGTAGCCAGGGGGATATGTCCCAGTATATGTAGCCAGGGGGATATGTCCCAGTATATGTAGGCAGGTGTATATGTCCCAGTATATGTAGGCAGGGGGTATATGTCTCAGTATATGTAGGCAGGGGTATATGTCCCAGTATATGTAGCCAGGGGTATATGTCCCATTATATGTAGGCAGGGGGTATATGTCCCAGTATATGTAGGCAGGTGTACATGTCCCAGTATATGTAGGCAGGTGTACATGTCCCAGTATATGTAGGCAGGGGTATATGTCCCAGTATATGTAGGCAGGGGTATATGTCCCAGTATATGTAGGCAGGGATATATGTCCCAGTATATGTAGCCAGGGGGATATGTCCCCAGAAAAAGTGGCCATGTGTGCAGGAGGAGGGGAGCAGCGGAGAGAAGAGAGAGAGCTATGGGCACTCACCTTAGGGGGCTCTCCCTCCCTCTCTCGCTCTCCCCTCCGGAGTCCGGAATGAAGTGTGCAGCGGCTGGCAGCGGGCGGAACTTACCTCCTCTCGTCGCACGCGCCGGATGGATTAGCCGCTACTCTGGCCTGATCCAGACCAGAGTGCGGCACCAGAACTTCCGGCGCAGGAGCGAGAGGAGGTAAGTTCCGCCCGCTGCCAGCCGCTGCACACTTCATTCCGTGGGGGACAGCGAGGGAGAGAGAGCCCCCTAAGGTGAGGGAAGGGGGGGGGGAGACGTCCGCCCTTCCCCACTGTGCCCATAGCTCTCCCTCTTCTCTGCGCTGCTCCCCTCCTGCTGGCTGCACGGGCACGCGGCCAGCGGGGGGCAGCGGGAGGCCAGGCTCGGGCAGATGCCCGGTTTTGCCATATGTGCGGACGCCCTACAGTATGCAATACATACTTGCATATATAAAACCAGAAAGTGCTCAGTATAGGAAGTGAATAAGTGAAAAACTTACCTAGACAAAGCCAGATAGATATAAAGTGAAATCCAATGCCAGAGAGTACAGAACCGCATAATGGATGAATGACCGACATAGAGAACTTACAAAGGGGAAAAAAAGGTCCTCCTCATAGGCTAGACAGACAGCGCATGTCTGTAGCATTGTACGTCATCTACAACGCCAGAGCAGCAGAACCATGTACATGTATAAAATAAATGCAAAAGTATGTATGGAACGCATGGAACCATGCGTAAGGCTTATGCAGAAACACACATAGACCGCATGTAAGTACGCATGCGTCATTAATAACGCGAGGGCGGCAAAGTGCCACATATGCGTAAAATTCTTGCAGCAGTGCGTGCAAAGTGCACAAACCTGGCGTAACACATCCACAAGCGGCTCTGTGCTACTCACACGGGTGCAGCACAGCCGCGCTTATGCATGAAGAGGAGTGCGGACGCGAACTTCCAGAGGATCCTGGGAAGTGGCAGTGGTCTGTAGGAAGAGGATGTGGGAAGTGTCTGGAAGATCTTCTTAGGAAAGTATCTAATTTTTTTTTATTCTACTTGGCCTCATGTTCTCACACTATGCCTGTTGCGTCACAACAGAAAACATTATCTCATCATAACGTGATACGATGATATTACTATCGGGCTATCACATTGATTGCGGTACGGTGCAGCACACTCTGTCGGGATAATGGACAGCATGCAGTACGTTTACAGGGCAATGTGCGCAGTAAGGCATACTTGCATTGTACACACCACACACAATGCAACTCTTCGGCTACATTGCGTTGCAATTGCATAGCATTATTTACTAAGCGTGAAAAGAGTCTCAAGTATAGTTTGGCTATAGTGGCATCATGCCACTAACCCTAACCGCTTCCCCTGCACAAACTTCCAACCTGACACTTAGCCCTAACCATCTGGCCCTACTTCCCCCCCCCCTCCCCCTCCCCAGCACAAACCCCCTACCACATTGCAGTGAATAGAGGACTATAAATTGCAAATATGAGTATATGTGATGAAACCAAAATTTCTAGTTTAAACCAAAGTATAAACGGGAAATATAAGTATGTGTCTAAAACCAATATTTTTTACTTCTTCTTTGGCGCCCGCTAGCCAACCTTTAACATTATAGTGAATATCGGCGTCCAAATAGATCATTTGCTGCAGGTGCCAAGATTTCCTGTTTTCATGCAGCATATCTGCTGAACTCCCTTGTCAGAAATAATTTCCTCTAATCCTTCCCATTAGACAACACGTGCAGGAGCCGTTTCCTGCAAGCGTTGAATAGGGATGTTGCGGTGCGACGCTGAGTAGCGGCGGTAGTAATTAATTAACCTGACGGGAAAACGCTGATTCCCGACGATAAAAAGCTCCCGGGTGCGTCGAACCGCAACGCATCGAAACGTAGCGTCAGGAGTGAAAGGTAAAATGAAAGTCTATGGACTTTCATTTTACCTTGGTTAACGCAAAGTTTCGACTATGCGTTGAAACGCCGAAAAGGCTCTGGTGTGAAAGAGCCCTACAGAAAATGTGCAGCAGAACATGAATAAGTAAACTGCAGTGCTGGAACGGTATCATCCCAGAGGCTGAGGTAACTGTGGTGGAAGTTCTGGGAAGGAGAATGCTGTGTGCTTCTGCAGTGCATGCTGACCTGCATATGCAGAGGTGGAAGCTAGTAAAGATTTAATTGAAAAGCAAGCTGTGTTATTGCCAGTCCTTAAATTAAAAAAAAAAAAGTCTTTAAGGATTAGACAGGATTTTCAGCAGAAGTACTGCATTGTCTCCAGGGGTAGAACTCCAATCCAGAGGGAGGAGGTGGAAGGGGTTAATCACTGAGTTCCGGTCCTTCCCAGGGGGTGGATGATCTCAGCAGAGCAGTGACAGCTCTGGGTATATAAGCAGCTCTGTGGCTGGTATTCAGCATTAGCTGTGAAAATCACATAGCTAACAGCAGCCTCTAGCTGATCACACTGCCTAGACAGCAGCACCACCACTACCACCTGCACTATGTCCACCTCCCTGAGAGTCAGCCCATCTGTCCATGGCTACCACTTCGACACTGTCAACCGCAAGAGAGCCACTGGCAATATCTTTGAAGGAGTGGACCAGGACTCTCTGCAGAGGCTTTTTAAAAAGACAGGTGACAAGAAAGCTGAGGACAGAGCCAGGATCATCTTCTGCATCGACCAAGACGATGAGGAGAAAGCCAGGGCTCTGCTGTCCCTCAAGCAGAGGACCAGAGACAAGATCCGACAGTTTCTCAAGCTCAGGAAGCTCCCCATCAAGGTCCTTTGAGCATGATGACTGCAGAGCTTGCAATCGAAGCTCAGATGTTGATCTTGCAAAAAAGACTGGTCTGGAGAAAACCGGCGAGGACGGTTCTACAAGCCTGACATTCATTTCTTGAAAGCCTGATCCCGTGCTGTATTCCGGGACTGGTCTGCAGAGCTTGCAATCCAATCTCAAGAGACTGTCCTGATGAAGGCGAGACATGTCCCAAGTCCTAACAAGACTGTTTCGAAGGACTGACTGTTCTCTCCAGAGAAGCGGAAAGAGATGGCACCAGCCAGGCCACCACGTGGGTGACTGGAGGAGCTGAGATGCTCAGGCTGGGAAGGAGGAGATGACTGCCATATGCTGTGCCCTGTGAATGGACAATAGCCAGTACTGGGGGTAGCAGCTTCCAAAGTGCGCAGAGAAGCACACAGAGGACTGAGATGATGCTGAGAGCATGAACGTTACTTTTCCTGGTGCTTTACATTGAGTTAAGCTATTTATTTAAGTTTTTTTTACTATATGATTAATAAATTATTTTGATTATTCATATTTCACTTGTACTTTTCTTATTTATATTAGAAGTGCAGACTACCTGCTTTGAGCAAAGTATGTTTATGGGTTACAAAATTAATATTGCACATTTATACTCCAAGGTGTTCATTAATTAATATTGCACGTATAAGTGGTGTTCAATTAATATTTCAACTAACTCCATGTTGAAACAGTAACAAGAAATATTGCACATATAAATCCAAGATGTTCATCCACTTCTTCAATGAATATTGCCCATATATGGTAACTAAATGGTGCTCACTCTCTGGTTCGTTGAATATTGCACATAAAAGTCCATGGTGTTCAAACTCTGGTACAATGAATAATGCACATATAAATCTGGTACAAGAAAAACTGCACATATAAGGTTGTTCATCCACTTCTTCAGTAAATGTTGCACATATAGTACAAACTGGTACACTGCATATTGCACATAGAACCCAAAGGTGTTCTAACTCTGGCACAAGGAATGTTGCACATATAACTCTGGTGTTCATCCAAGTCTTTAATGAATATTGCACGTATAATTCTGTGGTGTTCAAACTCTGGTACCCTGCATATTGCACATACAACTTTTGTACTTATCCACTTCTTCAATGAATATTGCACATATAATTCTGTAGTGTTCAAACTCTGGTACGCTACATATTACACATACGACTCAATGGTGTTTAAACTCTGGTACAATGCATATTGCACACAAAACTTCCTGGTGTTCAAACTGGTACATTGCATATTGCACATATAACTTCATGGTGTTCAAACCGGTACAATGCATATTGCACATATAACTTCCTGGTGTTCAAACTGGTACAATGCATATTGCACACAAAACTTCCTGGTGTTCAAACTGGTACAATGCATATTGCACATATAACTTCCTGGTGTTCAAACTGGTACAATGCATATTGCACACAAAACTTCCTGGTGTTCAAACTGGTACAATGCATATTGCACATATAACTTCCTGGTGTTCAAACTGGTACAATGCATATTTCACATATAACTTCCTGGTGTTTAAACTCTGGTACAATGCATATTGCACATATAACTTCAGGGTGTTCAAACTGGTACAATGCATATTGTGCATATAACTTTCTAGTGTTCAAACTCTGTTACAATGCATATTGCACTCATAACTTCCTGGAGTTCAAACTGGTACAATGCATATTGCACATATAACTTCCTGGTGTTCAAACTGGTACATTGCATATTGCACATATAACTTCATGGTGTTCAAACCGGTACAATGCATATTGCACATATAACTTCCTGGTGTTCAAACTGGTACAATGCATATTGCACACAAAACTTCCCGGTGTTCAAACTGGTACAACGCATATTGCACATATAACTTCATGGTGTTCAAACTGGTACAATGCATATTGCACATATAACTTCCTGGTGTTCAAACTGGTACAATGCATATTGCACACATAACTTCCCGGTGTTCAAACTGGTACAATGCATATTGCACATATAACTTCATGGTGTTCAAACTGGTACAATGCATATTGCGCATATAACTTTCTAGTGTTCAAACTCTGGTACAATGCATATTGCACACATAACATCCTGGTGTTCAAACTCGAACAATGCATATTGCACATATAACTTCCTGGTGTTCAAACTGGTACAATGCATATTGCACATATAACTTCCTGGTGTTCATCCATTGTTTCAGTGAATTTTGCACTTATAACTAATTGGTGTCTAGGTTTGGTTTAAGGAACACTGCTCATACAATTTCACGATGGTCTAATTCCGATTCAGTAAAAATTGAGCATGTAACGCTATGGTGTTCAAACACTTGTTCAGTAAATATTCCACGTATAACTCAGTGGGGTTCACCTACCCTAGAGGCTACATTCCCACAGTTTTTGTGTAGTAGAACTAAAAGAACCAGCATGCCCACAGGGCAAAAGTTCAACATCTTTGGATCTCCACTCTGTAGGGTGGAGTCAGTATAAACACTGTGAAAGATGCTATTCCCCTACATAACACTGATATAAATGGATTGTGGTTACTACCGGTACTCTTTCCTCCTATGCTGGGCATACATGGTTCGTTTCTGCTGCTCGATTCTAAGCTCGATCGTTTTTGCCGCTCGATTCTGCAGTCGATTCTTTTATCTTTTGCTCGTTTTCTTAATTTTTTCCACTCACTTCTATCAGGAATCGACTGGCAAAACGATTGAACAGGAGATCGGCTATGTCGGAAATGATCTATCTAACAATCTATCTGCCTCAAAAACGACCCGTGTATTCCCAGCATAACAGAGGCTCAGTCACCTGCTTACACTTGTCCAGAAGAGTGCCAGCAAAAAGTATCCTGCTGTAGGCATACAGTAATATTAGCATAATAATCAATCCACAATATCATGGACTGGAGATATCTGCTAATACAAGACAATAAAAACGAAAGCTTAATCATTTCATAAAAGTAGCCTTCTGTCTTAATGTAGGCAAGTGAAAGAAAAACAGGAAATAGGGAAGAGGAAGCTCAAGCGTAAAACTACAATTATCCCATATAAGGCACCAAAAGCACAATCACAGGGCCACCTTGAAGCATTGAACTGAAAACTGTAAGGATAGGGTTAAAGAGGGTTAAAGGGCCGGTTTACACAGACGCTTGGCAGGCATTTACCGCCAGCGTCCGGAACTTGTCATCAAATGTTTCCATTCAAGTGAATGGGAACGTTTGTATCAGGCGGCGTGGATCGATTACTGGCGTTTGCACGAACGCGGCGTTCCGATCCCGATTTTCCCCATTGTTCAAGGCGACCCTGGACTCCGCATGCAGCGTCCAGGGGTGATTACCGGCGTGTTTTCGTGTCTCCCTGCGGGGACGAAAACCGCTGACTGCCGAAAGCCTGCACAAGCCCCGAACAAGACGCCGGCAAAAGGGACGCAGCTAGAAGCCCGTCTGAACCGGCCCTAAAGGGGCACACAGTGAAAAGTCTTCTGACAAAATTGCAAATATAAAAAAGATACATTTTAATAATAATATTAATAATCCCACACAAAAACATGCAATAGACAACAATATCAAAATCAAATAAGGGGCAGCCGACATTATCATGCAGTGGTTATATAGATGAGCTACCAACAGTCAGTTCCTAAATTGCCACCGCCCAGAGGGTATTAACCACTTGAGGACCACAGTGTTAAACCCTTTTTAAAGACCAGGCCATTTTTCAATAAATTGGCTATTTAAAGAGAACCCGAGGTGTGTTTAAAGAATGTTATCTGCATACAGAGGCTGGATCTGCCTATACAGCCCAGCCTCTGTTGCTATCCCAAACGCCCCTAAGGTCCCCCTGCACTCTGCAATCCCCCATAAATCACAGCCCTGCTATGAGGTTGTGTTTACATCTGTAGTGTCAGTCTCGGCTGCTCCCCCGCCTCCTGCATAGCTCCGATCCCTGCCCCCATCCCTTCCCTCCAATCAGCAGGGAGGGAAGGGATGCAGGCGGGGACCGGAGTTCTGCAGGAGGCGGGGAGAGCAGCAGACTGACACTATAGAGATAAACACAGCCAGCTCTGACAAGCTGTTTGTCAGCAGCATGGCTGTGATTTATGAGGGATTGCAGAGTGCAGGGGGACCTTAGTGGGGTTTGGGATAGCATCAGAGGCTGGGCTGTATAGGCAGATTCAGCTTCTGTATGCAGATAATATTCGTCAAACCCACCTCGGGTTCTCTTTAAGGGCTAGCTGCAGGGCCGCATATGTCGGCACACAAGTGATTCCCCTCCCCCCCTTTTCTCCCCACCAACAGAGATTTCTGTTGGTGGGGTCTGATCCCCCCCCCTCCCCCCAACGTTTATTTATTGGAAATATTTATTTCTATTTTTTACTAATAAATGTCCTTCTTTTTTTCCCTTCTAGTCCCTCCCTCCTCCCACCAGCCATCACTGTGATCGGCTGTCATAGACTTCAGCCTATGACAGCCGATCACCCCTGAGCCATTGGAGGGGACAGCCATTTCACACGGCTGTACCCAGTACAGCGCTGCCTTAGATCGCAGTGCTGTACGGGGTAATTAGACAGCGGTTTCGCTGTCTAACAGTCTCCTAGTGGCGATCACTGCTGGGAGGCTGAAGCGCTCCGCCTACCAAGCGGAGATGTGAGTGCATTAGCGCGCGCGATCTACTGCACCACAGGTGCCAAGGACCGTATGCCAATCGCCGGTAGATGGTCCTGGGGATGCCGCCACGGCTACGCCCGTCGGTGTGACGCGGTCGACAAGAGGTTAAAGGATAACTTAGTCCTTATTAGAATCGGAAATATACGCCCTGTGTGTGTGTGGGGAGGTGTGCATAGGCTTACCACACCTACCGTGGCCTGGCTTCTTTTTCCATTGATCCTTAAACAGCCCCGTTCCAAAGGCCTGATTGGCGCAGGTGCAGCAAGTCTGTGGGAGTATGTGCGCACTCCCACGGGAAGACGTAGCCGGCGTGCAGGGTCACCAGGTGCCATGTGCGCCTAGTATGTCTGAGTCAGGTGACCGTGCAAGCTGGCTACGTCTTCCCGCAGGAGTGCATGCATTCCCCTGCGGACTTACTGCGCCTGTGCCGATCAGGGCTTTGGGGATCCCCTCTGTAGCAGCCGCCAACCCGGAACATAATTTCATTGTTGTGTGTTGGTGATGGACCTAGAGCCCGTTATTAAACGGACTAATGCTGGATACACACGGTGCGTTCGCGCACTCGATTTCCCGCTCGATTCCCGCCAATTCGTTTATTTCCAACATGTCCGATTTGGATTTCGATGCATCGTTAGGTGGATTCGCATGCAAAGTATGCCAAATCGACCTAACGATCCATCGAAATCCAAATCGGGCATGTTGGAAATAAACAAATCGACGGGAATCGAGCGGGAAATCGAGTGCGCGAACGCACCGTGTGTATCCAGCATTAGGTCCCTACTCCCTAGTTTAGCCATAATATCCCCTTGTAACAATTGTATAACAATTGTATCCATCATGTGGCTAACATAACAAGTGGAGCCATCATATGATTGATATAATAAGTACAGCCAGCCATCACATCAAGTACCCTATATACTATATATGCAGGGGTCTCAAACTCAATTTACCTGGGGGGCCGCAGGAGGCAAAGTCAGGATGAGGCTGGGCTGCATAAGGAATTTCACAATCGCAGCGCATCGCGGCCTCTGCCCGCCCCTCTCACTCTTCCTTCACAGAGAGGGGCGGGGAGAGGTGGCGATCCGTGCGGCGATTGATGTCAGGAGGGGCAGAGCTGAAGCTGAAAGCTCTGCCCCTTCCAGGAAATGCCGGCGGATTGCCCCCCGGGCGATTTGGAGGCTCTGCAGCCCTAATTTAGCGGCGGGGATGCGGCAGATTACTTGGGAGCACTGAAGCGAACTATAAGGAAGCTTTTGCCAGCGAGGGCCACAAAATATTGTATCGAGGGCCGCAAATGGCCCGCGGGCCGCGAGTTTGAGACCCCTGCTATATAGCAAGTGCAGCCATAATGCAGCAATAGTATCTTGTCACCCCATGTAGCAAATGCCAGCTTCCTCCCCATTGCTGACATCAGTAGGGAAGTGCAGTGAATTGGGCAGATCACATGACAAGCACCAGGTGAAGAAGGATGTGAGTTATAGATCATCCTTCAAAAGGAATTGTCGCGAAAATCTTAAAGTTTAAAACACATACAAATAAGAAGTACCCATTTCTTCCAGAGTAAAATGAGCCATAAATTACTTTTCTCCTATGTTACTGTCACTTACAGTAGTTAGTAGAAATCTGATATTACCAGTTTTGGGTTAGTCCATCTCTTCATGGGGGATGCTCAGCATGGCCTTTATTCTTTACAAAGACATTCCCTGAAAAAGATTTATACAAAGATGCTGGCCAGCCTCCCTGCTCTGTGCACAATTTTTTGGCAGTTGGATGGAGCAACTGCCATTCACTAAGTGGTTTTAAAAATAAAGAACCCCCCCATGAGAAGATGGGCTAGTCCAAAATCTGTCGGTAACGTCAGATTTCTTCTACTACTTACTGTGAGTGACAGCAACATAGGAAAAAAGTAATTTATGGCTCATTTTACTCCGGAAGAAACGTACTTCTTATTTGTATAGGTTTACATGTATTTTGAATTTAAAGATTTTTGCGACTTAGGTCCTTTAAGGCCTCTTTCAGACAGGTAGCTGACAGGCTGTGAATGCACCCTCTAGAAGGGTTTTTGTGGGCCTAAGGGGCACATCATTTGTGCCCCCCCACCAAAGGGAGCGGCGGGTGTAATGGAAGTAACCATGGTGACCGGATGCTAAGTGGCAGGAGAGATTCAACGCTGGATCAAGCCCATGTGAGTAAGGGCCCATTCACACTTACAATCGCAAAACGCTAGCGATTAGCGGTAGCAATTTTTACACGATAAACGCATGTTTTTCACTGTAAATTCTCATAATTTTTTTAAATCATTGTGGTTAGCATTTCCTAACACCGTAATCGCGATTGCACAAAAATCGCAGGAAAGGGCTGCAAGACGCCAGCGATCCCGGCACTGAAATCACTGCCATGTAGTTTTTATTGCACTTACGCTTTAAAAAACCCTATCGTTTACCAGCGATTCGGTGATTAGCGGTAAACACAAGCTAATCGCCCGAGTGTGAAAAGGCCCTTAGTAATCGTGCACTGGTCAGCCCAGCTCAAGGCCCCAGCAGATTCTGAGACCCCAAGCTGTTGCGGGGGTTGCTGCTTGTACCCTCGCAACAGCCCTGCCCCCTGTCAGCTCAGTACTGGCACTAGACAGGCGGCCCCTCCATGGAATCACATCTAAGCACAGCCGGTTAACACCACTGCGTGTCAGCGCTTGACACGGGTGACACCGGTGGTATTTCAACCGCTGCAATTCGTCTGCATCTAAATTGCACCCGAATTGCACTGGCTGGCGGCAATAATGGTATTTGGGCCCCAGAGTGTAAATTTATATATCGGGCACTGCGGGCGCCCAAATGCCGATATTTTCAGACGTCTATCGCAGAGCCTAAGAATTTGTGGGGGGGGGGGGGGGGGGGGGGGGGTCCACACGGATGCGATGTGATGATCACATCGTAGCACACCATACCGAGCTAATGGAGGTGGGCCCTTAGGTAGCTATTGTGCGGAGGGTTTAGGCAAGTAGTGTATGTGTGTGGGGAGGTTAAGGGATAGGTAGGGAGTGTGTGCGGGGGGAGATTTGACATTAGGTTTGTAGTGTGCGGGTGTGTGCGTGGGGGGGATGGAGTTTTGGTATAAGGTTAGGTAGCTAGTGTGCGCGGGGGGGGGGAATTGGAGGGGAGTTTAGGTTTAGGCAATAGGTAGGCAGTGTGCGCGTGTGGGGGGGAGTTTAGGTATTAGGCAAGTAGTGTGTGTGTGTGTGTGTGTGGGGGGGGGCTGTTTAGGTATTAGGTAAGTAGTGTGTGCGGGGGGGAGTTTAGGCAATAGGTAAATAGTGTGTGCGGGGGGAGGGTTAGGCTTAGGCATTAGATAGGTACTGTGTGCTGGGGGAGGGGGCGGTTAAGGTTAGGCCTCAGGGGGAGGGTTCTGTGTGAGAGTAGGGTTAGGTTTGGCCATAGTAAAATTATTTTACTATCAGGCTTTAGTGATTAATTTCCAAGCACCTTTATTTGAGGGACGTCAGCACATTCTGTGTAAATAGCGGTTCAACGTGACAAGTTTCACATTCCAGTGAAAGTGGCGTGTCATTGTGGCAGAGGTGTCTTGGGTGTGTTTTATTGTTTATCTAAATATAACACATCAGCTGTATGACAAGAATGGGCTGCATTTGCAAACACAATTTGAAAAACACCATGGTGCTTTATTCTGATATGTCATCATCTCTACAGGAGTGTCCTGAGTGACATTATAGGCAACCACCATAGGTAATCATACACATGGTACTTTAACCACTTCACCTCTGAGGGTTTTTCCCCCTTAACACCACAGCAATTTTCACCTTTCAGCGCTCCCCACTTTTCTGTTGCCAATAACTTAATCACTACTAATCACAACAAAATGATCTATATCTTGTTGTTGTTTTTTTGCCACCAATAATGCTTTCTTAGGGTGTTACATTATGCTAATAATTATTTTATTCTAACTGCATTTCAATGGGAATAATAAGAACAAAAATGGAAAAAATTCATTATTTCTCAGTTTTCAGCCATTATAGTTTTAACTTCCTAACAACCGCGTCATGCCAATGGGCGTGACCATGACGACAGCCCCAGGACTGCCTAACGCCAGTTGGCGTCAAGTCCTGGGGCCGGCTACTGCAGGAGATCGTGTGCAGGCAAGGCACGCATCTCCTGTTTGGGGGGCGGAACCGCCGACTATTTACATAGTAAATCGCTGCAATCTGCAGCAGCGCTGTACCGGGGACAGCCGTGTGACACGGCTATCCCCCTGTGGCGCACAGGAGGGATCAACAGCCGTCCACTATGATTGGCTGACTGGGGGAGAAAGGGGGAAATAGAATATATAGAAATAAAATGTTAAAAATATTACAAAAATAAATACATATTTATAAAAAAAAAAAGAAATCTGGGGGGCGATCAGACCCCACCAACAGAGAGCTCTGTTGGTGGGGGGAAAGGGGTGGGGAATCACTTGTGTGCTGAGTTGTGCGAACCTGCAGCTATGCCTTAAAGCTTTTCTGGGGGGGGGGGGGGGTTAGCACTGTGGTCCTCAAGTGGTTAAAATAAAACATTCTACTGTGGATAAAACCCACACATTTATTTGCCCATTTGTCTCGGTTATTGCAACAGTTAACATTTTTCCCTAGTACAATGTATGGCGCCAATATTTTATTTGGATATAAGGGTGCATTTATTCAGTTTTGCATCTATCACTCATTTCAAGCCCATAATTAAAAAAAGAACAGTAATATACCCTCTTGACATACATATTACAAAAAGTTCAGTCCCTAAGTAACTATTTCTGTAATTTTTTTAGTTGTCATTATTTTTTTTATGCAAAAGTTTTATTTGGTAACTATGGGAGAGTGTGGGAGGTAGGGGGTTAATTTTAAATGTATATGTAGGATTTTTTATTAAAAAAATGTATGTGTGATGAATAGCGGAAAAGCCGCCGCATGTTCTGACAGTAAGGCGGCTGATTCCGCGTCTGATGCGGCAGTTTGTCCGCGCCAGCATGCGTCTGGGTTGTCTGGAACTGGTGGTGCACATGGGAGGAATGGAATGGGGGCCGCCGCGTGTTCTGACAGTAAGGCGGCGGATTCCGCGTCTAGTGCGGCGGTTTCCCCGCAGCAACATGTGTCTGGGCTGTCTGGACCTAGTAGTGCACACAGATGGAGAGCTACGCGCGCGCGCGCTGCAAGACAAGCTCTTTATACCAATAGGAGGAAGATCAGCTGATCAGGGCGGTCAGCTGATCCCTGATCAGTCTGTGATTGGCTGATGGGAGCTGGGCGGCGCTGTGGAGCGCTTTACTATATATATCTCCTGCTGTTCAGTTGCTGGTTATCTGGCGTTGCGAATGCCTACGTGTTAGCACTCAGACCTTAGTCAGATCCTTCAGTGTGGTGGAACCAGGAGGCCCTGGGAAGCCACACTTAGCCAGTTACTGTAGATCATCTGTGTTATTCTCTAGCATAGTTCCAGGGTGTTGAGATCACGGCCCTCACACCCCAGACTAGGAATACTGTATATCATCTGTGTTATTCTCTAGCATAGTTCCAGGGTGTTGAGATCACGGCCCTCACACCCCAGACTAGGAATACTGTATATCATCTGTATTATTCTCTAGCATAGTTCCAGGGTGTTGAGATCACGGACCTCACACCTCAGACTAGGCCTTGTTCTGATATCTGTTATGACCTGTAGCTTTCCTGACTATTCTTCTGATCTCTGATTTGGTACCTTGCATATCTGATACACTGTTGCCGACCCGGCCTGTCTGACCTTCCGGCTGTCACCCCCCCTCAGGGTGGCCAGCCTTTCCGCAGGGGTCCCCTGCTCTACAGAGGGGTCACTGCTCCTTTTCAGTCAGGGACTCCCCCTCCAGGTGTCCTTGACTGCAGTAGGGTCTTCTCTACTTATTGGACCACCTGCTACCCCGGTGGTCCTAAGGTTACTGTTGCACCAAAACACTTACACACTCAGGTGTCTAGAGGTAAGACATATTTGATTATTGGCGATTCTGCAGATCCCCAATAATCAGGTATATCTGTATTCTTGGGGATACTGCAGATCGCCAAGAATCAGATTCTCTCTCTGGTTGCTGACACCTATCGTTACAGTATGTAGGTGTAATTTTACTATTTGGTCACAAGATGTTCTAATGCATTATTTTTGTGAGCGTACTATTAGTACATGAACAGGGAATAATGCGTGGACCTGTTACCTCCTTAGTTACAATGACCGCATTGATTTCATTGATGCCGGCGATCATCGACAGTGCGTCCCCATTCATCTCCCCACTAACAATCGGTGGCGAGAACACGCGTGGGAGCAAGCGCGGGAGTGAGCGGTGGCAAGAGACGAGTTTCTATATTCCTATATGTTTTGCAGGGATGTAGATACTTGTCTTGGTAGAGGGCAAGTGGTTAAAGCGGACCTGAACTCAGGACTTCCTCTCTGCTATAAAAGATAAACAACTACATACTAACCTTTAAAGAAAAAATGTATTTGTTATAGCTGATACAAATCCTGCAATAAATCTGCAGTGCGATTGGTGGGGGTTAGGGTTAAACGTCAGGTAGGTAGTTTGTATGGGGTAGGGGGGGTTAGGGTTAGGCATCAGGTAGGGAGTATGTGTGTGTGTGTGTGTGTGTGTGTGTGGGGGGGGGGGGGGGGGGGTAGGATTAGTTGTCAGGTAGGAAGTTTGTGCAGGGGGGGGGGGGTAGGTTAGGCGTCAGGAAGTTTGTACAAAGGGGGGGTGGGGTGGGGTTAGAGTTAGGAAGTTTTGCAGGAGCGGGGGAGATTTAGGGTTAGGCATAAGGTCGGCACCCTTTCCTTGGGTGCCAAAATGCCCTGCCCAGGCCCCTACACACTATTTTCAAGCACTTCCGGACCGGTAACCACAGGTAGACTGCGGTACCACCTCACCCTCAAATGGACAGTCCAGCATCAGAGACACAGGCTCAACCTCATTTTTTGTTCACCGCAATAGAATATACAAGATACACAACATATTGTGCTGTCCACCCTTCCTCCTGGTGTAGCCGCATCCTCTACCATTCAGGATTCTAAAAAGGGCATCATTATACAGCATCAAGGCTCGTTTTTTTCATGTCTATATATTCTGTGGATGGCGACCACCTGACCACTATCACAAAAAACATTAATAAAACATGTTTGAGACTTGTTACAATTCCTCTTGTTTCCCCAGGGATGAAAGCCTTCAAGCATCATTTGGCTTTTCCTCCCCTTCACCTGTTCAGGCTAAACACAGATGCACGGCTGACGCAAGCACTGATGATTTCATGCTTCCAAGAAGATCAGGATAGGTGATGATGTTTGGCTCATATCTGCCTGTCTGACCAATCTCTCAGAGGTGCATTAAAGAGAACCCGAGGTGTGTTTAAAGAATGTTATCTGCATACAGAGGCTGGATCTGCCTATACAGCCCAGCCTTTGTTGCTATCCCAAACCCCACTAAGGTCCCCCTGCACTCTGCAATCCCTCATAAATCACAGCCATGCTGTGAGGCTGTGTTTACATCTGTAGTGTCAGTCTCAGCTGCTCCCCCACCTCCTGCATAGCTTCGGTCCCTGCCCCCATCCCTTCCCTCCAATCAGCAGGGAGGGAAGGGATGCAGGCGGGGACTGGAGTTCTGCAGGAGGCGGGGAGAGCAGCAGACTGACACTATAGAGATAAACACAGCCAGCTCTGACAAGCTGTTTGTCAGCAGCGTGGCTGTGATTTATGAGGGATTGCAGAGTGCAGGGGGACCTTAGGGGGGGTTTGGGATAGCAACAGAGGCTGGGCTGTATAGGCAGATCCAGCCTCTGTATGCAGATCATATTCTTCAAACCCACCTCGGGTTCTCGTTAAGATGAAATAGTGCCCCAGACAGGGTAGTAGCATTGGCACCCCTTAAGGTTCTTTGGGAATCTGAGAAGGAAAGGGGGTCAAAGAAAATAGCAGCTGGGCTTCCTGACACCCACTAGGCCCCGGGCACCAGCCTAGGTTGCCTTGTGGATGATCCTGCTCTGCAGTCTGTGGGTCCCTTGCAGAAGTTGCAGTATACCTAAAGACATGTAGTGTGGAATCTGTTCTTAGTCTATAATACAGGATTTGGGGTTCCAGACACAATGTCATGATTCGTTAACATTCTCCCCTAGATCGAGCAGAACACAGGACATTTTTCACATACATACTTGTGTATTTTTAGATGTTTGTTTTTCCTTTGGTGTTTACGGAGTGCTTGGAATAGCTGCGTCCAGCTGTGTGTGGCCCCAGGCTGCTCCGGCCACCCCTTCACTGCTGAGCACTGCAATACCCAAATGTACCATGAAGTGAACATACGCACTACCGCAACTTCCGCAAGTGATTCATACAGCTTTGGATGAATCTGTGGAACGATGTGAAGGTGGAATGCATCACAGCGATTACATGATGGGCTGAGTAGGGAAGCAAGATCTGCAGATTACAAAAATGAAGTGGGTGAGTTAGCTGGAAAATGATGTGTTGTGTGATAAATGAAGGGGCCCTCGCAGTGCCCAGTTGTCCTGATTCATACTCTGGGTAAACATGTCATGCAGCAGTGAAGGAACAAGTCCATTACGCACTGGATGGTGTTTCCATAGAGACATGAGTCCATCCTGATGCCTGTGTGAAAGAACACCAGGCCTTGACCCATACCTCCAAACTTTTGGAGCCAGGAAAAAGGGACACTAAGACACGCCCCTGCAACACCTTTAACCGCGCCTCAATTTTCAAAACCACATCCCTCCCCCATACAGTTTCCTGGTGTATTGTGGTTTTCCCCATCCCCTCCTATGCAGAGATTGGCACACGAAGTGATGGTAGGCAAGTTATTTAAACAATAATCAATACATATGTATTAAAGTATATAAATTGTAGTAAACAGCACTACATGAAGAGTTACAAATATATTAAATAAGAAAACAAAAGACTGAAATGTGCAAAATACTGTATCAAATACTTTATTTCAGGCTAAAAACTCCACATATAAGAAATGTTAACACAGTGCCTACAGGTGCATAACTCAAGTCCCAGGACTGTAAATGCATAAAATCCCACAACTAACCCTAATTAACCACTTAACGACTGCCTAACGCCGATAGGCGTCGGCGGGTCGTTAGTGGTATAGCATGGAAACTTTCCATGCCAGTTCACGGAGACTGTCTCCGTGAACAGTGTGCGAGCGCCGATCGCGGCTCGCACGCATAATGTAAACATCCGGGGAAGAAATCCCCGCTGTTTACATCACACGGCCCTGCTGCGCAGCAGCGCCGTGACGTAGATCGGCGATCCCCGGCCTCTGATTGGCCGGGGATCGCCGGCATCTGATAGGCAGAAGCCTATCCTATCAGGCGCAGGACGGAACTCCGTCCTGCGCCGCTCACAGGGTAAGGGAGAGGGAGGGAAAGCCGGGGAGGGCGGAAAGTGCTCCGGAGGGGGGCTTTGAAGAGCCCCCCCCCCCGGAAAGTGCTAGTAGCCGGCGGCGATCAGACCCCCCCAGCAGGACATCCCCCTAGTGGGGAAAAAAGGGGGAAAGTCTGATCGCCCTGGCTATTTCCTGATCGGTGCTGCGGGCTGGAGAGTCCACGCAGCACCGATCAGAAGAAAATACCCTGGTCCTTAAGTGGTTAAGGATCTTGTGCCACAATATGGGTTATGAATAAGAGCAATAGCAGAGACGAATGCTACCAATACGATTGATATGTATAGGGTTTCTAGCACGTCACTGCAAGCATATATGTGTGCTCACATATTGAAAGCATTCCTTGCTAAGCCTGTTGAAGTTTTATGTTGGGCTGCAGATTAAGTCAGTGTAAAGGCCCATACACACGGGCTCAGGGCCGGATTTGTACTTTTGACCGCCCTAGGCCAACTATATCGTCTGTATGGTTTTGTTAGCTCTGTGTGCCCAAATGAGAATTCTCCTTACTTTCCATCATTGATGTCACAGACAATAGCTATTTTAGCAATATGCGTATAGATTATATGTTATGCTTTGAACTTTTATGGTATGCTTGCCATCTCCTTAATGATGGACCCATTGTGTCACCATGAGAGTTAGGCTGATGTGTACCTGCAGGATAGAGCTTACATATCTTGTAGGGACATCACAAGTACAGGACAGTGAGTTCAAAGGTTAAAGCTTTCCTTGTAGATAAAGATAGCTGCATAGAACAGCTTTTCTGCCACTCACTGAGCCGCCCCTAAACTTCTGGTGCCCTAGGCCATGGCCTATGTGGCCTTGCCAGAAATCCGGCCCTGCACGGGCTACAACTGTTGCTGGAAACACATGACGTGCGCATGTTGCGGCAACAGGTCCTCCATGTGTATGAGGCACGCGCAAGCAACTGTTGCTAATCAGAGCTGTCTCCAGGCGATTGACTTGTTCAATCCCCGGCAACAGCTGTTGCAGCAACCGTCCCTAATCTCAAGTCGGTGCAGTCGTGTGTATGCTAGTCTCTAGCAACTCTTGTGAGTCTGACAGTTCATTGAACCTGCGACAGAAGTTGCTGAGCAACAGTTTCCGCTATGTTGCAGACAGGTTGTTGCCGCGTGTATACAATCGTTGCTTGTATACAACTGTCGTTGCTGGAGACTTTCAACTGTTGCTTGTCTCCATGCAACTGCAGACATCCGTGCCTCATGTGTATGTAGCTTTAGGGAAGGCTGCACAGTGTGATGTGATGTGAAGCATGTACTGTAGTGCTCTCTGCAGAGGCTCTGCAGTTAACAGTTAACTTCAAACTCTCTCCTGCTTTGTGAAGCGGTCGCCGGTCGGGACATGTACCCCGTTACGCTGTGACACAGCCTGCAAATCGTTAGTGTTACGGCAAAATCATGACAGTTGGGACATCTATAGACAGACGAGATCTGGACATGTATCCATTGTTTACAGTGAAATCGCACCCAAAAAGTCAACTACCGTGTTTCCCCTAAAGTAAGACATCCCCTGAGAATAAGCCCTAGCAGGAATTCTTAGCATGCTTAAAATATAAGACATCCCCCGAATGTAAGCCCTAGCAGCAGCCCACATGATTCCAGCAAGTCACGCTTAATACAAAGCCTGGATACAGGAGAGCAGCAGTATAATGTGAGCTATACACAGTCCTATATATGTGTCAGGCAATTTGTGTTTTTGTTGGAGCCAACCCTCCTGATCTGTGGTGATAAGCAGCAGCAGCAGCACTTCACCTCTTCCCAGGACACACAGCTTATCCTATAATAGCTCTGGGGAACCTGACAGAGTTCTCTGCCTGCAAGAAATAGACTCTTACCCACGTGATCAGCAGAATCAATTTCTTGTAAGTGAGAGCCAATATCTGCAAATTACAAGCTCTGTGCATGCTGCTTGTGTTTCAGCATGGCATGCAGTATCTACATTTTGTATAGGAAAACTACCAGTGTTTCCTCCAAAATAAGACATCCTCTGAAAATAAGCCCAAGCACATCTTTGGGAGCAAAAATGAATATAAGACAGTGTCTTATTTTTGGGGAAACACGGTAGTAGTAGTAAGGAGGGGAACAATGTGCTTGGGGGCTGCTGTCATTTAGAGAGAACATGAAGCGAGGAAACTAACTTCAGCTTAAATATATACCTAAGTAGAGGGAAGGCCCTTGATCCCACAGAGCCCTCCCGCCAGTCCTCGGTCCGTCCCGTCATTCTTGCACGGTCTCTGGTTGGATTTATTTGACCTGTCAGGGTCGAATAGCTCTTGGGTACACCTCTGGCAGCCTTCAGAACTACTCCCGCCCCTGAGTAGCCCTGAAGACATCTATATCTAGAGAAGTAAACTGAGACGTGAGTACTTCAGAAGTCTGCCCAAAAGATATCGAAGAGCTAGCAAGTCGAATAACTTCAACTGGACAGACAGAGGACCTGCAAGGCTCTATGAGATCCAGAGCCTTCCCTCTGCTTAGTTATGTATCATACCTGACATGGGTTTCCTCAGTACAGATTTGCTGTAGGCCCCCTTTCACACATGTAACATTGCATCGTGGTACTCTACCCGCCGCAGCTTGCCGCAGTGGCCATTAGTCTCTATGAGTTCCACCCACAGTACCTGCTGTGCAACATGATGCAATGGATGTGCTCCGGGCGCCGCGATTAACGTAGTAGCTGCAGTGCATTGCCCTGAGATTCCCAGAAATAAACTAGAAGTCCAGTGCTAATTTTTTGTTAATTTTTTGGGGGAAGGGAATTCACTAAGATTTTCACACATACAGTAATAGTTCGTTAATTCTCCAAAAATCATGACAATTCACTAAGACCTGTTCAGTAATAAGTAGAAGTCTAATCAGCTGTGGCGTAGGTCTCGTCAGCAAAGTTGTGATGATCTTCAGATACAAGTGGTCTGCCTAAAACATGAGCTCTTCCTTTGCAAGTTGCTGCTTCTGTCTTGTGACGGCATACAAGAGCAAAAGGCATCCCCGGCATCCCCGGCATCCCTTTAGATCGGCATGCTTCCTCAAGACCCTCTGATTCTATGTATCCTGTTCACGTCTAAAGGGCTACAGGAGAAACCTCTATGAATGTGCCCTGTTCCGGCATCTCGTGTTATGTTTATTTTTTGATGTCCCACCCGACCGGTACTAATGGGGAAAATAGAGTGGCTCCTCCTACTGGCTGGCTCCTTTACCTTCCCATTTCACCAAATAGCTGTTCGTTAGTTACCGACAGCTCCAGGCTGGAGGTAAAATACTAAACATATCACTTGTTTTACCGCATGTCATAAACTGTTCCATGCGTAAACAGCCTTGGTGAACTGTCTTTTGACAGAGATGTTTGGTAAAATTAGCTGTTTTCTGCTTTACCGCGTGCAGTAAGGCTATTGCAGACAATGTTGTTGTTACGTTCCCTATACTGAGTGGGTGAATGTGAATAACAGGGCTGAAAAGGCAGAATTGCTAATAATTTTATTTGTAAAGGTTCCCACAGACAAGATTCTTTGGTCGGCCGAAAAATAAGACACTGTCTTATATTCATTTTTGCTCCCAAAGATGTGCTTGGGCTTATTTTCAGAGGATGTCTTATTTTGGAGGAAACACTGGTAGTTTTCCTATACAAAATGTAGATACTGCATGCCATGCTGAAACACAAGCAGCATGCACAGAGCTTGTAATTTGCAGATATTGGCTCTCACTTACAAGAAATTGATTCTGCTGATCACGTGGGTAAGAGTCTATTTCTTGCAGGCAGAGAACTCTGTCAGGTTCCCCAGAGCTATTATAGGATAAGCTGTGTGTCCTGGGAAGAGGTGAAGTGCTGCTGCTGCTGCTTATCACCACAGATCAGGAGGGCTGGCTCCAACAAAAACACAAATTGCCTGACACATATATAGGACTGTGTATAGCTCACATTATACTGCTGCTCTCCTGTATCCAGGCTTTGTATTAAGCGTGACTTGCTGGAGTCATGTGGGCTGCTGCTAGGGCTTACATTCGGGGGATGTCTTATATTTTAAGCATGCTAAAAATTCCTGCTAGGGCTTATTCTCAGGGGATGTCTTACTTTAGGGGAAACACGGTACTGCAGGAAGCCCCTCAGTTGTGCGATGTGTTGTCACCTCCCCTCCCTTCCCCCACTCATAGTAACAGCATGCATCATTCTGCTATAGCAGAGTCAGGCCAGGCATGTGTACAGCGCTTAGCTCCTGACATGTTGCATTTGGGTGACATCCATTGTATTTGTGTATACACCCTTACCTAAACAAATGTTTTCCACAAAAATGCTTGCAGAAGTACATTTGAAAAACGTAATGCACAAGTATATGTGTATTTTTGCTGCCCCTACACTTTGGAACTCCCTGCCACACCCAATCAGGACATCTCCATCCCTGGGAGCATTTAAGTCCAAACTGAAAAGTCACCTGTTTAGTCTGGCATTCATGAACACCTATTTCCTCTGTAACACAGTACACCGTGCAACCCTGTATTGATCTGAGACATATCTATGTGCTTTGAGTCCTATAGAAAAGCGCTTTACAACTGTTATTGTATTGTAGAGTTGGAACTCTAATATGCTACTCATGTGAAACCTCATATGCCTGTGATCTGCAAAATGCATGTGTTCAGGGCCAGATCTCTGGAAAGGCCACAAAGGCCTGGGCCTTGGGTGGCTGCAGCCCAAGGGGGAAACTGGACATGACATAGTGGTTGCTACATATGAAAGAGAAGGTAGCAAAGGGGGGAGCAACATTTTAAAATGGAAGCTGATGCCCAAGGGAGCTGTATATGAAAGAAAGGGGCTGTAGTACAGAGATGATACACAAGGAAGAGGGGGCTGCACATGGAATGAGAGGGGCACTGCTGCACATAGAAGTGGATTCCCAACATACTTGGCTTGGGGGAGGAAAAAGTATAAATCCTCCAGCCTTGCACGAGTTTGCATAAATGCATTTGATGTGAACAAGCACTAGGACAGTGATGGCTAACCTTGGCACTCCAGCTGTGACTAAACTACAAATCCCATCATGCCTCTGCCTCCCCGAGTTATGCTTAAAGCTGTCAGATTATTGCAATGCCTCATGGGACTTGTAGTTCCATCACAGCTGGAGTGCCAAGGTTAGCCATCACTGCACTAGGATATCCCATTACAGCCATAAAGGGCCATGTGCCAGATATGTGTGTGCCCATATTTTGCTTTGTAAATGTAGAAATGGCAGTTTTTGGTGTGTGTAGCTTACCATATTTCAGTGAATTGCCCTCCCCGTATATTTATTGTACTTTTCATTGCCACTTTGGCCATACACTAAGCAACTGTGTTTCCAACCAGCACTGCAATCGATCCGCTATAGACATTACAATTAACGTCATGACCGAAATCATCATGAAACAAAACAGTGGTTCTGCATTTTGATTGTGTTGTCGAGAGAAAATTCAAAAAAAGCTACACTTTTTGCCCAATTAGCCATATTTGTCAGAAATTATGTCTAATTGGGCAAAACAAATTGTATAGTGTATGGCCAGCTTTATGTCTGAGTCTGAACAAATTGTACCGCATCTGCCTGTTGCTTCCAGGTCTGCCTTCTTGCTAAATCCCCCCTGGAAGGTCAGCCTGATGATCAGTTCCTGACTGTGTCATATTAATGTGTCTGTCACCTCACAGGCAGCGCTCAGTTCCGGGATCTCAGTATCCTGCGGTTGCTCAACCGCCGTGGGAAGTGTAACTGAGGCCTTTCTGTATGTTAGCATAAAGCCTAGCCGAGCAGAAGCACCAGCTTGCTAACAAAGCAATGACGAATGCACTAGGAAACATTCCAGATGCTCAGCATAGACAAGTGTGTTACTCACTGCCCTAAGCCACCAACATAAATCTCTATGTGAAATGAGATCTCCTATTTATGAAACCCCCACTGCCTTCCAGGACTAGTCTAGGCTGTACTGCAGACATCCATCACTTCTCAGGTGTCTGGTCACTGTCTCTCTCTGGAAGCTGGGAAACAGAGATATACTTGAGTGTTGTGTAAGGAAGGGATGTCCTGTGTATGCCAATAGGAAGCATAGCTCCAAACTGTCCCTTTTTCAGAGGACCAGTACCTCTTTGGGAACTCATCCCCTCTGGCCCTCTTTCTTCCTCATGTGTCCCTCTTTCAGGACTCATGTACAGATCTATGGAAATATATGTATTTTTACTTTGAAAAATGTGTATTAATTGGCTCCAAACTTTATTCCCATACTTTAAATTGATATATTTCTTCATTTTAAATGTTATTATAAAGAAAAAATAGTGATGATAGAAAGGACCAGTGTGGTTTGAGTTCTAAAATTACATCCTTTGCCTATGAATTTTTAGTGGTATGCTTGGCTAGGGATGTGTTGGGGGCGTGATTAGAGGTGTGGCTTAAAGGCAGGGGTCGAGTCCTGCGTGGATGCGGGTGAACGGCGTCCACCCACTTTTTCTTCAGAGTGAATGCCGTTCACCCTGGCTTGTGTGGAGGGGAGCAGCGCAGAGAAGGCGAGCTATGGGGACAGCGGGGATGGGCGGACACCCCCCCCCCCCCATCCCTCACCTTCGTGCTCCCCTTCCTGCCTCTCCCCTCCAGCGTTTTGAAATGTCGGGCCCGGCGGTGAAAGTAGGCGGAGACTTTCCGCCTTCTTCCAGCCGCAAGGGACGCTCCGCTCTGTGTGCGGCTAGAAGACCAGACTAGCCGCACACAGAGCGGAGCGTCCCTTGCGGCTGGAACTAGGTAAGTCTCCGCCCACTTTCGCCGCCGGGCCCGACACTTCACAACACTAGAGGGGAGAGGCAGGAAGGGGAGCACAAAGGTGAGGGATGGGGGGGGGGAGAGATGTCCGCCCATCCCCGCTGTCCCCATAGCTCTCCTTCTCTGCTCTGCTCCCTCCGGGTGGGGGCACACCTGGCTACCTGGGCACATATACCCCTGGCTACATATACTGGGGACATATACACCTGCCTACATATACTGGGGACATATACCCCTGCCTACATATACTGGGCATATATACCCCTGGCTACCTGGGCACATATACCCCTGCCTACATATACTGGGGACATATACACCTG
Organism: Hyperolius riggenbachi; assembly: GCF_040937935.1. NCBI lineage: Eukaryota > Metazoa > Chordata > Amphibia > Anura > Hyperoliidae > Hyperolius > Hyperolius riggenbachi. The sequence continues at coordinate 108,059,149 of NC_090648.1, read as the reverse complement.
CCTACATATACTGGGCATATATACCCCTGGCTACATATACTGGGGACATATACCCCTGCCTACATATACTGGGCACATATCCCACTGGCTACGTATACTGGGCACATATACCTCTGCCTATATATACTGGGCACATATCCCACTGGCTATATATACTGGGCACATATCCCACTGGCTATATATACTGGGCACATATACCCCTGCCTATAAATACTGGGCACATATACCCCTGGCTATATATACTGGGCACATATACCCCTGGCTATATATACTGGGCACATATACCCCTGACTACATATACTGGGGACATATCCCACTGGCTACATATACTGGGCACATATACCCCTGGCTACATATACTAGGCAACTATACCTCTGGCTACATATACTGGGGACTACTATACTCATGGCTACTTATACTGGGGACCCCCTATAGACCTGGCTACCTGGGGGTACCTATTTTGGGGGAACTGCTGTCAGATTATCTGCATTTTTGTGGAACCGCTGTTATGTATTTTGGGGAACAGCTGCCAGATTATGTGTATGTTAGGGGAACGGCTGCTGCCAGATTACGTGTATTTTGGGGAACTGCTGCCAGATTGTGTATGTTTGGGGGACCACTACTGCCAGAGAATATGTCCTTTGGGTGTTACGTGTATTTTGGGTGATCCGCTGCCAGGTTTCGCGTATTTTGGGGAACTGCTTCCAAATTATGTGTATGTTGGGGGAACTGCGGCTGCCACATTGTCTATTTTGGGGGAACCGCTTCCATATTATCTGTATTTTGGAGGAACTTGTACCAGATTATGTGTCTTTTTGGTGAAATGCTGTCAGATTACATCTATTTTTGGGGGATACACTACGGCAGAGCTCAAACTTCCTCGGCAGACCTTTTACATCACTGCTAAGGTCATGTATATTTGGCCCCACCCATGACCACGCCCATGGTGTGCTTGACCACGCCCATTTTTTGGCGCGCAGGAGTTCTCCAAGTGAGTCCACTCACTTCTTTTCCCAGGACTAGACCCCTGCTTAAAGGGAACCTAAGATGTGGCCACACAGGGGCGTAGCAATAAGGGGTGCAGAGGTAGCGACCGCATCGGGGCCCTTGGGCCAGAGGGGCCCCGAAGGACCCTACCTCAACTACAGTATTAGCTCTCTACTGATCCTGTGCTCATAATAATCACTTCTATAGATACTTTGAATAGTGGTAATCATTAACAAAGCTGTTCCCCATCCCCTTCTTGCACCTCTAACACTGTAGTTGCCATTGGCAGGTTTTGGTGCGCCGTATCTATTGTTATGTATAGAGTCCTTGGGGGGGCCCCATTGTAAAACCTGCATCGGGGCCCATAGCTCCTTTGCTACGCCACTGGGGACACAGCAATAAAATATACATACCTGGGGCTTCCTCCAGCCCCCTCCGGCCTTATTGCTCTCACGCCGTCCACTTCTGACTCCCTGTTTAAATGCAATTGGCCCTGGAAAGTCCTCCAGTCTGGGGCCAACTGCGCATGCGGGCCCCAGCCGCACACGCTCCTGCTGTGCTCACGTCCCCCAGATCGTTCTGCGCCTGTGCAGTAGTACTGTGCAGAACACTCCTGGAGATATGAGGGAGGTATGCAGATAAATTATTACCATTTGTTCATAGTCAGAGAAGAGGTAATCTTCAAGCAGCAATTGTCCTCTCTGATGGATTGGCTGCTAGATGTACCCTAAGTAATTTTTGGTCATTTTTGGGTTCCATCCTGACAAGTGTGTATCAGAGATAATTAATAAAATGCTAATTTTATGAATTTGCAAGTAAGTAAAATGAGAAAATGAGCCAGTTTAACTCAGTTGCTGCAGCTCAAAATGCTGTTTGAGAGAGCCTGAAAGAATACCAGAGACTAAATAAAATAAAAGTTTTATACATACCTGGGGCTTCCTCCTGCCCCATGCGCATGGATCGCTCCCACGCTGCCGTCCTCAGCCTTCTGTATCGCCGGTACCGGGTCCCGTAACTGCTGACAGTCTGATGCAAGAGAAGTGTGCGCTCTCTACATATCTCTCTGGCAGCCGCCAAAGAGATACATAGAGAGCGCACTTTTCTTGCATCAGACTTGCCGCGTCTGGCAGAAGTTAAGGCAACCCGGTAGCGGCAACAGAGAACACTGAGGGAGCGGTCCATGGGCCTGGTACTGGAGGAAGCCCCAGGTATGTATAAAGCTTTTATTTTATTTAGTCTCTGGTTTCTTTTTAACCCTTTCCAGTCCAATTATGCAATCGCTCAATTATGCTATCGCGGGAATGCAGCTGCGGCGGGGATCTGGTTGGTCTCTACCGCCTCTTACTAGAGCAAGGAGATGACCTGGCATTAGCAGGGGGCAGGATAATGCCAGCTTGCGTGCTCTAGCCCCTCCCCCATTGCACACCCCCCAGCGCATTAACAACATTACAAGTGCAGTATGTGCCAAAAAGGAGCAAAGTGTTGGTGTGGGACCCCATGATTTGTAATTATGTCTCTGGTTAATATATTCTTTATTAGAGACAGGGCTGTTTCTGACCATCTTGGCGCCCCAGCCCAAACACCCACCCCCCCCCCCTTCCCCCTATTTTACAAATAGAAATATTGTAGCTTAAATTAATTAGTTAGAAATGCAGAGTAACTATCAGCTATTGTAAAAAAAATTTTATAAAACACAGTGTGAAAAGCATAGCTCTGTGGTGCCCCCTCCTGCATGTGTCACCCAAGACATCTGCCTGGCTTGTCTATGTCTAAAAACAAATCTGATTAGAAAGTCAAACATAGCTGTAGCAAAGTTCCTTTTGAAGACATTAAGTAGAGCAAGAGTCCCACAAGTATTACAGTGGAAAAACATTAGTTTGCTCCGGGGCTCGGATGAAGAAGTTACGTCAATGTGTTCCGGAGGATCTACAGAGGATTTTGAGACTGGTATTTATTTAGCAGGTCAATAAGCTCATGTTACCGCATGTTTCTAGCTTGGGAAACTGTTCTATGACTTCCATAGTGTACTCTACTGCACATCCCCCTGTGATTACTGTACAGCTATAGGACTGTCCGATTCTTATACTGTCCAAAAGTTGAAAAGTTCTCATATAAAATGTGTTACTATTCACAGCTTGCTTCTGTTGGGACCTTTTGCAAGAAATGGGGCAAGCATAGCTGCCAGAAAGATATCACTATTATAATAAACAATGCTGAGTGGTGCCTTGATTTAATTTAATTGACTTATTACTTCATTTACAGCCTGTAGGGCTGACGCACAAAACTTTTCTCATAAGTTGTGCCTCCTGTGGCTGATTCAATTATGGCAATAGCCTGTGTTATTATTAAATGATGATTGCCTAATGCATGCAAATAAACATTTCCATTATTCAATTAACAAAAACCTGCCAGGCAAACATGAGCTTGCCTGGCCCTGTGAGACAGAACTGGGTGAAAGTCTTTATCATTCTTCTCTTTTAATGTAATTGCTGATTTTAGGTGTGGATGGCTTTGTTTAATATCAGTAATGAGGACAGGAGCGTATGATGGTTCTTGGCGATGAAGGCCAGTGGGGGGGCACCTCGGGAGAGAATAGCCATATGTACATTAGCCCTGACCCCAATGTGTCAGCGGTCGATCCGTGGCCAATCGGCTAGGCTGAGGGCATTGCCCTTTCCCTGCCCACTCAGTTGGCCCTCCCCCTCTCCATAGCAACAGAACACGTCACATTCTCTGTAGAGTGTACCTCATAATTCCCTCTCTGATTGAACCTGATCAGAGCGGGATCTATTGCCTGCCCGCACACTGTAGACAGATCTATTGGCACTCGTCCTAGCGCCTAGCGTCCCACCTCCCTGACCACCCCTAGGTAATGTGACTTTATCATGCGGACGTGACTCCTGGCCTCTTCCTGCATCCAGAGGCTTTTTTAACTGCCACCAAAAGCACCTATTCTACATACCCAGCGTATAGTGATGTCACTACGTACATGGGCTGGTGTCACATGGTGCAGGCACTTGCGGTGGCACACCACACACAAGAGGAGGCCAGGAGTCATGCTAGCGGCATATTGATGCTGAAAATCAAGTATTGTATGGGGATTATAAGAAACGCAGATGACCGTGCGATTGGAATTGGAGATAAGGTTTTACTGTAGGAAAGTTGAAGGGTCTCTTTGTTTAATAGCTTAAAAGACAGAGTGTGGTTTCTAAACTGCAAAGTGACAGGATGATGCAATGTTATAAAGAAAAAACTATATAACTGAAAATACAATTATTATTACTGATTTATAAATGTGAGATTCATGTCTTTGCTACTAATGTTCAATTCATCATCCGTACTACACATATAATTCATTATATCAAAAGTTGTTGTTTTTTTTACTTCAGGTTTGCTTTAATCTCAGTTTCATTAAAGAGGAACTCCAGTGAAAATAATTAATAAAAAGTGCTTCATTTTTACAATAACTATGTATAAATGATTTAGTCAGTGTTTGCCCATTGTAAAATCTTTTAAATCCCTGATTTACATTCTGACATTTATTACATGGTGACATTTTTACTGTGGGCAGGTGATGTAGCTGCTGCATGCTGTTTTGGCAGTTGGAAACAGCTGTAAACAGCTATTTCCCACAATGTAACAAGGTTCAAAGACTGGAAACAGCTAGGAGTACGTACTCAGAGTTTCTTTGTGAGAGGGGTTTCACCACAATCTCAGTCATACAGCGCCCCCTGATGGTCTGTTTGTGAAAATGAATAGATTTCTCATGTAAAGGGGGTATCAGCTACTGATTGGGATTAAGTTCAATTCTTGGTCGGAGTGTCTCTTTAAACAATTTGGTATCTAGCTCCCTTCCTTTCTGCATTATTTCTTCCTTCAGGGTAAAACTGACCAGGCAGCTTATAATATCTGGTGGTGCATCTCCTTCACCTCCACGTGGTGACTGGGCTTTGTGTGCATGCTGTATGTCAATGGAAGAGTCTTAAAGGACAACTGTAATGAGAGGGGTATGGAGGCTGCCATATTTATTTCCTTTTAAAGTGGACCTGAACTCTTGAACAGGGCAGAAGGAAAACATAGAGAATTGCACCCCGTATGTATTTAAAGAGTTTAGCCTGTTTAATTCCCCCTCATTTGTGTCTAATCACAAGTTGTAATCTGATCTCTCCCCTGTGTCACATGACTGCCTATGGCAGAGATGGCAGAAAAGCCCATTTGAAAGCACAGGCTGTTAACAATATGTCTGCTTACATGAATCAGGAAGTAGAAACAGTGCAGATTTATTTTACGATTTGTATCAGCTGTCACAAGGACATTTATTTTTGTTTAAAGAGAACCAGAGCTGTTGAAGAAAAAAATGTTATACATACCTGGGGCTTCCTCCAGCTCCATAAGCCTGGATCGCTCCCACGCTGCCGTCCTCTGCTTCCTCTATCCGCCGGTACCAGGTCCCGTACTTTCGGCCAGTCGGGCCAGTCGACGTAAGCGTAGTGCATCACTGCCGGCGGACGTGGCCAATTTTCCCTACACAGAGAATTAAATGTGTGCATTAAACACCAAGTGAACACCTGACATAACTGGCTAAGCAAATTTGGCCTAATTGGCTATTCATGAGGCAATGCTGATGCAAATATGCATTAGCTTTCGCATGCCGACTTATGCAGGGTCCAAAACCAATGCCGCAAAGCGGTCGCCCAATTTTCCGCATCACAGGGGCTTCCTCCATATACTTACGCATGTGCCTCCCTACTATGCAGGCGCATGCGTAAGGATATGGAGGGAGCTCCTGTTCATGCGGAAAATTGCCCGCGTCCGCCAGAAGTGACGGGACCCGGTACCGGCGATAGAGGCAGCGTAGGGCGGCGGCGTGGGAGCGATCCAGGGTTATGGGGCTGGAGGAAGCCCAAGGTATGTATAAAAGCTTTTCCTTTTTTTCAATATAGGTCGTCTCTGGTTCCCTTTAAAGTTTATTGTGCGGTCGTGTATCTTTTAGAGCAGAGAGGACCTTCTAAGTTCAGGTCCGCTTTAAACAATACCAGTTGACTGGCAACGCTGTTGATCTATCTAGCTTCCGTAGTGTCTAAAGCCCCATCTACACAATACAATTTTTTGTCCAATTTGATTTGATTCATTGATTCGATTCGATTCAACACAATGGCAAATTGAATCTTATCGAATCCCGATCGGGCATGTCGCATTAAATCAAATCGAATCAATGAATTGAATCGAATTGAATTGGACAAAGAATTGCATGGTGTAGATGGGGCTTAAAATCACACACCTGAAACAAGCATTCAGCTAATCTTGTCAGATCTGGCAATGTCAGAAACACCTAATCTGCTGAATGCTTGTTCAGGGTCTATGGAGGATCAGCCGGTGTTGTGTCTGATTACGCTGCCTGTTAATTTGCGCTGCCCCGCATGCGCAGTAGGAGACTGTGCGGCCACAGTTCATATTTAATTATGCTGCTGGTGGTAAAATACTAAATATTTCTGCTTCCTCACATCCTACACTCCCCAAATTTTCAATGTAGGTAGGGGACCCCCCCCCCGAACTACCTATATGCCAAATTGCAGCCCCCGAGCCCCACTGGTTCCCGAGATAGGTTTCTCTAATCTGTCTCCTGAACCAGCAGGGCTCGGGGGCTGCAATTTGGCATATAGGTAGAGATGAGCGTAATGACCTAATTACGATTTCGCGAAATTTCGCGTAATTAGTGTAATTACGATTATGGCCGTAAGTACATAATCATAATGAAGAAGGATTTCGCGAAATTTCGCGTAAGCGTAATTTTCGCGTAATTTTCGCATTACAGTCGGTATTACGAAATTAATGCGTATGGTCATGCTCCCAAGCGGAAAAGTTGACGCATGTATCAATGTTAGGTAGCCGCCGACTTTAAGGGTTAATAGCAAAGCCCCCTTAAATGCTAAGAGCCTCAAATTTGGAGAATATATTAAGGAGATCAGGAGGAATAAGAGGAAAATTTTTTTTTCAAAAAGACCTTATAGTTTTTGAGAAAATCGATGTTAAAGTTTCAAAGGAAAAATGTAAACATTTAAAAACCCGCCGACTTTAACGGTTAATAGCAAAGCCTGCTTAAAGTTTAGTAACACCAAATTCCCAGGGTGTATTAAAGGGGATCAGTGGGAATAAGAGGAAAACATTTTTTTCAAAAAGACCTTATAGTTTTTGAGAAAATCGATTTTTAAGTTTCAAGGGCGAAAATGTCTTTTAAATGCGGAAAATGTCTGTTTTTTTTGCACAGGTAACAATAGTGTATTATTTTCATAGATTCCCCCAAGTGGGAAGAGTTTTACTTACTTTGTTCTAAGTGTGGGAAATATAAAAAAAAAATGACGTGGGGTCCCCCCTCCCAGACCTCTTTAACCCCTTGTCCCCCATGCAGGCTGGGATAGCCAGAATGCGGAGCACCTGCCGCGTGGGGCTCCGCACCCTGACTATACCAGCCCGCATGGTCCATGGATTGGGGGGTCTTGGAAGGGGAGGGGCAGCCAAGCTTTCCCCTCCCCCTCCGAGCCCTTGTCCAATCCAAGGACAAGGGGCTCTTCTCCACCTCCGATGGGCGGTGGAGGCCGCGATTTCCTGGGGGGGAGGTTCATGGTGGAATCTGGGAGTCCCCTTTAAAAAGGGGTCCCCCAGATGCCCACCCCCCCTCCCAGGAGAAATGAGTATAGAGGTACTTGTACCCCTTACCCATTTCCTTTAAGAGTTAAAGTAAATAAACACACAGACACTTAGAAAAAGTATTTTAATTGAACAAAAAACATAACCACGAAAAAAGTCCTTTAATATTCTTAATTAACCATTAATACTTACCTGTCCCTTTAAATAAATGATCCCTCGCAATATCCTCGGAAATGTTCTATCAGTTACAATGTAACAAAGTTATTACAATGTAACAACTTTGTTACATTGTAACTACGCCGCACCCGACGTCACTCGCCGCTGCCGCGTCTGTGCTGCACGGACCCGACAGATAGCTCAGAGCTCTCTAAGCATCTTTGTATTTGGGCTCCAAGGAGCCCCATTGGTCCTTAGCAGACCAATGGGGTTCCTTTAAATCAGAAGGAACCCCATTGGTCTGCTAAGGACCAATGGGGCTCCTTGGAGCCCAAATACAAAGATGCTTAGAGAGCTCTGAGCTATAGCTCAGAGCTCTGTCGGGTCCGTGCAGCACAGACGCGGCGGCGGCGGCGAGTGACGTCGGGTGCGGCGTAGTTACAATGTAACAAAGTTGTTACATTGTAATAACTTTGTTACATTGTAACTGATAGAACATTTCCGAGGATATTGCGAGGGATCATTTATTTAAAGGGACAGGTAAGTATTAATGGTTAATTAAGAATATTAAAGGACTTTTTTCGTGGTTATGTTTTTTGTTCAATTAAAATACTTTTTCTAAGTGTCTGTGTGTTTATTTACTTTAACTCTTAAAGGAAAACTTAAGGCAACTGTAAAAAATGAGATTTACTCACCTGGGGCTCCCCTCAGGCCCCAGCAGCCGATTGGTGCCCTCGCAGCCCCGCTCAGATGCTCCCGCACCCGCCGGCGAACACTTCCGGTTTGGCCGTCACCGGCCGACAGGCATGGGAACGCGAGTGATTCTTCGCGTTCCCAGCCTGTATATCGCCCCCTATGCTGCTATTGCGACCAGCTGGCCGCAATAGCAGCATAGGGGGCGATATACAGGCTGGGAACGCGAAGAATCACTCGCGTTCCCATGCCTGTCGGCCGGTGACGGCCAAACCGGAAGTGTTCGTTGGCGGGTGCAGGAGCATCTGAGCGGGGCTGCGAGGGCACCGATCGGCTGCTAGGGGCTGAGGGGAGCCCCAGGTGAGTAAATCTCATTTTTTATAGTTGCCTTAAGTTTTCCTTTAAAGGAAATGGGTAAGGGGTACAAGTACCTCTATACTCATTTCTCCTGGGAGGGGGGGTGGGCATCTGGGGGACCCCTTTTTAAAGGGGACTCCCAGATTCCACCATGACCCCCCCCCCCCCCCCAGGAAATCGCGGCCTCCACCTCCACCGCCCATCGGAGGTGGAGAAGAGCCCCTTGTCCTTGGATTGGACAAGGGCTCGGAGGGGGAGGGGAAAGCTTGGCTGCCCCTCCCCTTCCGAGACCCCCCAATCCATGGACCATGCGGGCTGGTATAGTCAGGGTGCGGAGCCCCACGCGGCCGGTGCTCCGCATTCTGGCTATCCCAGCCTGCATGGGGGACAAGGGGTTAAAGAGGTCTGGGAGGGGGGACCCCACGTCGTTTTTTTTTATATTTCCCACACTCAGAACGAAGTAAGTAAAACTCTTCCCACTTGGGGGAATCTATGAAAATAATACACTATTGTTACCTGTGCAAAAAAAACGGACATTTTCTGCATTTAAAAAACATTTTCGCCCTTGAAACTTAAAAATCGATTTTCTCAAAAACTATAAGGTCTTTTTGAAAAAAAAAATTTCCTCTTATTCCCACTGATCCCCTTAATATACCCTGGGAATTTGGTGTTCCTAAACTTTAAGCAGGCTTTGCTATTAACCGTTAAAGTCGGCGGGTTTTTAAATGTTTACATTTTTCCTTTGAAACTTTAACATCGATTTTCTCAAAAACTATAAGGTCTTTTTGAAAAAAAATGTTTTCCTCTTATTCCTCCTAATCTCCTTAATATATTCTCCAAATTTGAGGCTCTTAGCATTTAAGGGGGCTTTGCTATTGACCCTTAAAGTCGGCGGCTTTTTTATATTATACGGAGCGTTACGGTTTAACGCGAAATTACGGTAGCGTTTAAAGCGAAATTACGGCATGAACGAAACGCGAAATTACGCGTTGAAAATTACGCTTACGGTATTTTCAATTACGATTTTAATGGCAATTACGCTACCGTAATTTCGCATCGTAATCGCAAATTTCGCATGCGTAATTTTAGTAATGCGAAATTACGAAAATTTCGGCTCAACTCTACATATAGGTCATTCGGGGGATCCTCTCCCTACCCTGAAAATTTGAGGAGTGTAGGATGTGTGCAAGGGAGCTTCCGGGCAGCACAATCAGACATTACACCGGTCTAACAGGCTATTGAAAATAGAATGTAAAACTGACATGAAGTCACTGTTTTGCACCGTCTCTGGCACTCCTTTTACTTTAATATTGTGCATTTTGCTCTGGCTACCTAGATCCTCCATATGTCTATTCAATTCAATAAGATGTAAGTTGTGTGCTACAGAGGCCTACTGGGTGTCTACTGACTGTCTGTAGCCACTTTCCACACTTCATCTATATGATGAACCAGACCCTGCAAATCTTCCTTCAACTCCTTTAAGTCCCCCATCATGCTATTTTTAGTATCTGATGCCAAAGAGGTCATGTCTGACATTGTGGGAAGCTGTGTTATATAATTAAGCATTGCATTGGTGCTCACCGGAGAATCTGCTGTTGAGCTCCTAAGGCCTGAGATGTTGTCAGCACCATCATGCCTGTCTCCCGTTCTGTGTCTTCCGTGCACTGTGTTCAGAAGATCACCGAGATACTTTTACTTGGCTGGGACCCTGGGTCCCTTGCACCGATCCTGCCTTAGTTTGCGGAGTGGGCATCGCATCTGGAGAGGTGTCGCTGCAGGGAACGGGGAGTCTCTAGAAGAGCTTGGCTGTCTTCCTCCACGAAATGTATTGTTTTAGAAATTTATTTTTTACCAATTAACCAATTAACAATTAACGTTATTTGTGATGGAGGAAGGGAGTTTTAAGATTAGTCAGCAGAAAGTGGGGTTTTAGGGTTAGGCATCAGCAACGGGAGTCTTAGGGTTAGGTGTCAGGATGAGGGGTTTTAGGATCAGGCTTTAGGAAGAGGGGTTTTAGGGTTAGGCATCAGAAAGGGGAGGGTGTTAGGGTCAGGCATGGGGGGGGGGGGGAGGGTTCTGTGTGAGAGTAGGGTTAGGTTTAGTTGTTGTAAAATATTAGTTATATATACCAGTGTTTTACTATCATCATTACCACTGTTATTTTATTCATTTGGTGCCCAATATATGTTATTTATCGTTTACACTGATTTCAGCTTCCTCCGCGCCTTTTTAATACCGTTACTTTACCAAAAAACATTGTTATGTACACTTTTGTAATTTTTAGCTTTACCCCAGGCCCTTTTAAAACCGTTATTTTAACATATTTATTATTCTAATGGAGATAAATAAAATAAATAAATGAAAAATTGTAATATATGTTATTTTGAAATTTCGGCTCCCACACGCTCCCTTTTTCTTTGCGCCCTTATCTAATGTATGCCCCCCAGAGAGCCTCCATTTTTAGTAGATTTTTAATATTATCTTTAGATTTTTTTTTTTTTTCTTAAATCAAATCTGGCGTCCGATCTTTTTTTGAAATATGTATATTTGTGCCCAGCATTACTTAACTTCAAGATACTCATTAACTCCTGGCGTAGATAGAAAATGTGACTGTCTTATGATGTGCTTGGCAAAATGATATTGATGCAAACCTGTTTACATGACCAGTACAAGAGAGCACATTGACGGGCTGTGCAGCCAAATCTGCCACTGATGTAATCCTGGGAAATGACTGGAATTGGGCAGGACAAAAACATCCTGGGTGATTAGCTCTTCTACCAAGAGCTGTGGGCTGGGAAGAGTTTGCAGAGGATTTAACAGCTCCACTAAGTGGTCTAGTGTTTACCAGCAGTGATTTCACCCACTGAAGGCGAGCACCTTAGATTTAATCCACCCATCTAAAGCACAATGCACAGGATGAGTCACGGTGACCCTAGACAAGTGGAGTTACAAGAGAGAACACAGCAGGCTTGTGTTACATGCAGTCCTCTAAGCTGCATTTACTGGAAGTGACTCCAGTGTTCTGTCCTCATAAAAGCGTGTCCGGAAATTTCAATACCTACAATCAGGGGCGTAACTAGACTTAATAGGGACCCCCGGAAAAATTTATAGCATAAAGCCTCATTGGTCCCTGAACCCCAGGGCCAGATTTACCATAAGGCACTGTAGGCACGTGCCTACAGGCACCTGATGATGGGAAGGCGGCTCACTCCCATCCCCTAGTGGCTTCCTACATCCTTCCTGAGCAGAGCATAAATAAGAGGTACCTCTGGCTTTCTAGTGCTAAGGGACACCTGTAGTTACCCATGACAGAAAAGAAGTAAGGGAGAAGTGACAGCTGGGCTAGTCAGCACACTCGCGGTGCAGTTCGGCAGGGGTTTTTTGGTTCACAGAGGGCGAGGTCTAAGGTACCAGGACATCTGTGCTTATAGGTTCCTGTGGTGTAAATCTGGGCCTGCTGAGCCCCATTCGGGTCATGTGATTGGGAGACAGCGAATGGCAACATATAGTGTTCTGCTGTGATGCAGGAAAAAATTACACATGCCTCTACTCTCCATAGCGATAGGAAGTGGCAGGGACAGTTTTTGTGAGAAACCGGGGAGGTATTTTTGCTAATTGGCTGCATTTGCGGTTTGGGAGAGGGAGGAGTAGGGGCCCCCCAAGCCTGGCAGGGTGATTGTTACCCCCTATTTATGTACAGTTTTGAATCACGATTATAGTTACAGGTTAATGTCTGTATTAGGGTGGGAGGGTGGTTGTGTAAGGCTCGGTTCCCACTTGAGCGGATGCAAAATGGATGCTCTGTCCATTCTACATCCCCTCTGCGCAATCCGCGCTCCGCTCTACATTCCCCTGCAGTGATTGCCGCTCATCTGTACCGTTGACGATCGCCACCATTCTGTCCCTCTATATTCAGACCAGAGGCAAGCTGGAGCACAGAGCTCTCAGTAGGCTGCATTGGGCCAATTCTCCCTAGCAACAGGGAGAATTTTCATTGGTCCCCTAAGAACCGTTGAGAATTCTCCCCGTTGCTGCAGCATTGGTCTTTTGCAGCCCAATGGGGATCCCCATGCTTCTTTCCTTTGTACAGGGAGTGAGTGGCAGCACTTGGCGGTGGGACTCGTAGCTTTTGAATGCACAGAAGTGCGGTCCGATTACTGCAACAGATCCCGCGGATGCGTTGCAGTGTGACAAATGTGAACGGCTCCTATTTATAAAATAGGAGCCGTTCACTGTCCATTTAGCGATGAATGGAGAACGTACAAAAAATGTCCCTTGTCCGCTCTAGTGGGATCACAGCCTAATGCACAGGAAAAAGGATTACTGTATATTTGGGGTTAGGGATCATTCACACTAGGGGCCTTTTTTCAAGTGCAGGCGCTTTTTAAAATCGGTCACAGAACGCTTGTGCAATTCATCTCTATGAGAAGGTTCATATCAGCGCGGTTCGTGCGCTGTGCGTGCAGCAAAGCGGTACCTGTACCATTTTTGGGGCGTTTTTGCTATAATGGAAGGTATAGGAAGAGTGCTAAACGCTCACAAAACCGATTTATGCAGGAATTGCGTTCACGGTTTTTAGAATAAATACATTGTGTTTATTCTTTCCGGGGTCAAAGAGTTCACTTCCTGACTTGCGGCAAGGAGTGAATCTCAAAACCGCGCTGGCAAAGCTCTTAGAAAAGCGCTTTTTAAAAAATATGTTTTGCTTAACAAAATAAAATAAATCTTTCAGTGTCCATGTCCATCAGCAGAGCTTCAATGTTATTTGAGGATAGGCCGGATCTCACGGCCTGCCTATCTGTAGTGGGACATGGTCAGACATTATCTTGTTGCTGCAATGGTTCCATCCTTAAAGAAAATGTTGCTTCAGAATGGGATAATTATTAGCAGCTGGGTCTGACTTGCCTCAGAAGGTTCCAATAGACATTCCAGACCCAACTACTGAGCATGCCTTGTAACCAAAGACATATGATTGTTACAGCAATTAGTTACATTATGAGGTATTTTCATCATAAACAATAATGAAATTCTACACTGATCTCTATTAAAGTAACAATTGTTTTTCCACTAATAATTAATTCATTAAAATGCTGTGCAAGTGCTTTTCTTAGGGTGTAGACTAGAGTATGTAGGTTATTTGCTTTCAAGCTGATACTTATTATTCCATTTACATCACACTCTCTGGAAATTTACAGAGTAGCCTTGTTGTAATAAACACTTTGGGAAGATTGCCATGTTTACTGAACAATTACTTCTACTGTAAAGCTATTAAATGTATATCTGTGTGAATCAGACACTGTTAGCAGGATTATCATTGTCTAGACCAGTGTTTCTCAACATTTTGTTGGTATGTACCCCTTGTGAAAGCCGGTGTTTACCAAGTACCCCCAGGTATGATAAAGATTACCTCACACCACCTTCACAGATATTTTAGTAGTAGCACATGGTGATTGCGTCTAAACAATATTCAAGAGTTTACTATGGCATTTAAATAGCTAAAATAGTAATTTGGCTTTGCTGTTTATATAGGATGTATTAGATTTTTCATTTTTGAAAACTGTAAATTTGCTAATTCTTAATTAACAATATCGAGCCTATGTACCACTAGACCCATCAAAAGTAGCCCCTGGGGTATGTATACCACACATTAAGAATCTAGAGTCTAGACTGATCAGCGTTGTCTAAAGGTGCATGCACACCTGTTACTTAAAGTGGATCCGAGGTGAACTTTTACTCATTGCATAATTATGTTCCTTTCCTATTGTTTATAGGTCATTCCTCAAGCCAAATACTTTTTTGTTTTTGTTTTAATACTCTAATTCCCTATAAACTAAATAAACCACGTCCACAGGTTTTCAGAGAGCCTTGGCAGTAGCAAGGGCTCATGGGGGCTCAGTCTGGGCAGGAGAAGGAGGAGGTGTTACTAGCCATTGATTTCAGAGGCAGAGGGGAGGAGGGAGGAGGGGGGATTAGGTTTTTTTTTACAGTCTGAGTGCTGATGGTGCAGATAAGCCTGCCTCTGTGTAATATTTACAAACAACATGGCTGCTGTCATTGTATCACAGGAAGAAATAATCATTTTCTATTCAATCTGTGTGCAGCTAGATTTGCTGTGTAAACTATCTAAACTTTAGATAAGACATATAGACAAGTTACTTGTTATAGTTCGTTTTTCATCTCGGATCCGCTTTAAGTTGCCCAATGGGGGATAATGGCCCCTATTGCGCATACGTTTTCTCCTAGGTGATATTTTTGACACCTTGTTATTAAAATGCCTTTTAAGCCACCAGGATGCAAGAAAATACTTGATAGTACCTACTTTTTGGTACTTTTTCAATTGTAGAATTCTGAAAGTTAAAGAGAAGATGAAAACTTGTATCCCAGGACAAAATTTAGGATAAAACGTTAATTGAATAAGGGCCAATGTGTGAACTGGTACAGAAGTCAGATGAACCACTTACCACTTTCCTAAACTCTCCAAATCCACACCTATAAAGCACGGTACATTGTACAAACCCAAACTAGAACCTACAATGTTGTTCTTGACCTGACTTGGAACAAGTCGTCCAGTCATTGGTCGCTGGAGATCATGGGACAATGGTCCTAGGTTTGAACATTTATGTACCTGCTTAAATCCCTCGGTTCAATGCTTTACCGTCCCTTCCATTAATTTAATGGAATGTTCTTTAGTACTGTGCACAATGAAATGCCACCTGCTCATGATAATTAAACTGACTTATCTAATAACAATGGAGGCCACAAGAAACGGAGACAAGTGTAGGATCCTCAGAACAAAATGTGACGACTGCAGAGACATCTTGTTCTCTGAGATTCCAGCAGTGCTGGATGTGATTCTCAGCGGAGTTCTCTGGAAACAGACAGAGGCAGCTTGTGCTTCCCACGTGTAGATGGAGTTTGTGTGGCACAATCCCAATGTTTTTCTGCAACACGGAGTGGGGACACCACAACTGACACCGACACATGCTTAAAATATTCTGCTGATACTAACACCAGATTAATAGTTTGTTTACCGCTGACATTTTACAAAGTGCTTTCTAACATGTACATACACAGAGTAGTTTATATTAGCCCACGTCCTGTGGAGCTTGCACGCTAATTGTCCCCATAATAGATGCTCACTAAGGTACATTTGTGAGATATTTCCCTACTGGTAGTCATGTCTGGATTTTTACTTTTTACGCCTCTAGGCCAATTTTGTAGTGGCCCCCTCCCCCGTTCCATGTACAACAGCCCCCCTCTCATTCTGTGCACAGCCTCCTTTTCCATTGTAACATCCATGTACAGCGGCCCTCTTTTTCATGTACAGGTTCCTTGGGCAGCAGCTGCCCTCTTTCTTGTGTTGCTCTGCAGCCACACTTTTCCATTTGCAGCCTCCCTTTTCCATGTGCAGCAAAGCCTCTTCCATGTGCAGCGGCTCCTTTGGGCAGAAGTTTCCCTAGGCCTGGACCATTGCGGCCTTTACAGAAATCTGGCCCAGCCAGTTGTTTTAGCTTGTGGGAAGAAATCCAAGTAGGCGTGCAAAACATCAAAACTTCATGGAGATAGTGTCAGAAGGTGGAACTGCGCCCCAGACTTCAGCACTGCAACAGAAGGCATTTGCCCACTTAAACACATTGCTAGATGGACTAAAGGTTTACTTAATTATATGTAAAGTGTAACGCCCCTTTCTTAAAAGCAAACCTGAAAATAAATGTTTGAGATTGAAATTAAATGTATGTGTTATGTGTAGTACTAATGGGATTAGTTAGTACTAGTGTTAGTACTAGTGTAGTACTAATGGGACTAGTTAGTACTAGTGTTAGTACTAGTGTAGTACTAATGGGACTAGTTAGTACTAGTGTTAGTGTTAGTACTAGTCTTGTACTAATGGGAAACAGTACTAGTGTAGTACTAATGGGAAACAGTACTAGTGCAGTACTAATGGGAAACAGAACTTTCCTGAAATCTCATATTTTCATTGAATTCAAAACAACAGCCATGATAGTGTGACACAAAATCAACTTCAATCAATTGCAAAATAGACTTTTGAGCTTTTCAGAACTAACCTATTTTCAGTATTTTTGCTTCTGCTTACTTTTCAGGAGAAAAGTAAACAGAGGGTGCATTTGTCTGCCTAATTTGCATAGATTAACCCATGCAATTACAAAAATAAAAAGAGACCTACCTAGTAGCTGCAAATTAGGGTACAATTGTGAACTGAGAAAACCCGCACAGTACATTATATTTTGCTGCCGGGTGTCATTTTTTTTTCCTACATGTGAAAATCGCATTTCAATGTGAGCCATTCCACTGACTGACATTCGTTTTCAGCTTCAGTCTTTTCTTTCTTTTTTTTAAAGACCTCCCTATTTAAGACCCTGTAATTCCTGGCTTAGCATGATGTTCAGTGACTCAACTAACCCTCGTAAGAGGAAATCCGTATGATGTCATAGAGTGACGTGCTTGGCTTTCCTGCGATAGAATGAGCGAGCTCCACCTCATCACAGCTGACATACATGTGGAAAAGAGAGGAATTTGCCCTGAAGCATATAACACTTCCTCTGATGGAATTTAAAAGGTGTCTCAATGCACATTCCCAATTCCCAAACAGCACTGGCCTTTGTGCCATGGTAAGGTTTTGCTAAATTAACAACTTGGAAATACTCTTGAATCCCATCTCCAGGCAAAGATTTAAATATTGGATTGAAGTTTAGTCGCTTCAGGTTCCAGTTCTGGGATCTGGGTGAGGTTTGTAGCCCCATTGTGATGCCCTGCAGGTAACTATTACCACAAATATTTTATACTCTACACACTGTTTGTAAGCAGAAGGAAAATACTTTTTCTGACAGCCCCCCATAATTAAGCTCCACCCTCTTAGTAATAAAGGAGTAGAGATATTTGAATACAACTTTGCACACAAGTATAAGTGTCTGTGAGTGCAGAAAGCAAATTAACCTGAGTTTTACCAAGACTTCACCATTTTTTCTTATAAAAAAATGTTATTAACAAAACCCAATATATAAAAGGTCACACTTACAAACGCAGATGGACGTGTGATCGGAACACAACGCACCTGATCGCACGCCATCTGTGCTGCCATCTGTTGCGCTGCTGATCCCATTCACTACGGTGAATGGGCAAGGCCGGATTTATACTTTTTCTGCCCCAGGCCAACTTTCTTGCAACTTCCCTTCCATGTGTAGCACCCCCTCCTAATCAATATTTCAAAATGACACTCACCGATCAGCAAAAAGCGGAATCGGAGCTTCCGGTTTTGCGGAGGAGACGGCTGCTGGCTAATGAGCTTTTACACACCGTGCCGGGTGACAATAAAGCGGCGGTTTTCCGCTTTTTGCTGATTGGTGAGTGTAATTTTGAAATATTAATTGCCTGTTTGCTATTTTATTGTACTGACTGTTTCCCATCAGGTCCGCTCCTGCTCACCTGCCAGGATTGGTTGTTTGAGCACCCTATGGGTGTGAGCACATGTGTATATATATATATATATGGTGTTCTGTGCACTTTGTGGTTTTATGACCTTTGAGCAACTTGATAAATGCCATGCAAGGACGACACAGCGTCTGTCGTTGCTGTCATGATTTTTCTATTAGAATTAAGTAATTGAGCTGACATCTTCCAGTGCGGTGCCGGTCCTTGAAGTTTGCCACAACCTAGTTATATGCATGTTTCTTCCATCATGTTGCATTTCTGTTCAGTTACCTTGAAACACAAGCGTTCACTTTCATTTTGGCTTAGGAAGGTGTGGGAGACCAGGTATTATTTTCACTGGCTTTGGAACTCTCTGAATCAAGCATTCCGCAGAGCTGCATCTGACAGCACTAAAGATGTCGCCACCTGTGGCTAGGGAGAGGAAAGATACAATGGGAACACACTGACTACATTTATAATTTTTTCACTACAGTTCAGTAGTAGTAATAATAATAATAATAATAAGTATACCAATTATTATTATTATTATTACTATTATTATTATTATTATTTACATTTGTTCCCATAGAACTACAGCAAGTAATGACCTGACATGATCTTATCTCCATGTTACTTAACACACACATTTCAATAGGCTATTAAATAGCATCTAAGTCAGCAGATGTTATGACAATTAGAGGTCCTGAAGTGCTTGTAAGGCCATTGAAAGACAAAAGAAGAAGAAGTACTGGGCAGGGTCAGAGCTGTTACAGCAGGTAGGAGAAGAAGGCTGGAGCCGAGTGGCTCTTATCAGCTATCACACTCTGAAGTGTATTAATAATCAGCCAGGAGATGGTCCCCTACATAGATCAGGCTTGTGTAAAACAGGGTGGGGAGTCTCCTTCCCGATCTTCAGCAGGCAGAACAAAGAGAGGAAAGCTCTGCACTCTCCATGCTTCCTGCGTCGGCTCTGTAGCTCATTGTCCCAGGATAGATATTGTCCCTGACAGACGCCAGCTGACAGTCTGACCACAGGCCACAGTGTGCTGCCAAGACAGCTCTTGTTCTAAGGTAACCCTTCACAGTCCATCCGGGAAATACTGCAACATGTTCAGCTAGGCAATGGCCAAGGAACCTAAACTAAGGACAGGTATGGTCAATCTATGGAACTCCAGCTACATAGAGGTTACAAGTCTCAGCATAGAGAGGCATCTGGAGGAGTCCACAGTCCCTTCCAGAAAAATACAGAGATCTCAGGAGCCCTATATAGGGTAGTATGTATATATCCCCAGGCAATTTATTACATGTGACTGTTTGGTACTCACAAGTGTGGGTTGCAATACTCGCAATACAGTGTTGGACGTGTGAGGAGAATACATCATCACTTGGCTTCTTGGGTCTTCTTAGGACCGTATGGGTTTACTTCTATATAACAATGCTTAAAGTTCTAGAAGAACTTATAACATAACCCCTCGAACAAGAGGGGGGTACACAATAAACTGAGAGGGAAGAGGCGCCCCAACTATTGGTAGAAAAGTTATAATCCATTTAAAAGATGGGAAAATTCACGTACCTCAAGGTAATGAAGACATACAACTTACATGAGGAAAATGTAACGATAGGTGTCAGCAACCAAAGAGAATCTGATTATTGGTGATCTGCAGTATCACCAAGAATACAGATCTATACCTGATTTTGGATGATCTGCAGAATCACCAATAATACAGATATAGTACTAACCTCTAGACACCTGAAGCGTGTAAGTGTTTGGTGTAACAGTAGGAATTGAACCACCGGGGTAGCAGGTGGTCCAATTGGTAGAGAAGACTCTACTGCAGTCAAGGGCTCCAGGAGGGAGAGTCCCTGACTGGTTTTGCAGGAGGACTGAGCACCCAAAGGTTGGATGACAGCCAGAAGGGTCGGGCAGGCCGGGTCGGCAACACACAGGCAGATAAGGTACAGAGACAGGAGACAGATTCGGTAACCAGGGACAGGCAGGGTCGGCAACAGTAGATGAGATGTGCGAAGGTACCGAATCAGAAAACAGAAGAGAAGTCAGGAGAGATACAATTCATAAACAGATATCCAATAATGCCTAGTCTTGAGTGTGAGGTCCGTGGTCTCACACCCAGGGGCTGGTCTAAGGAATAGCAAAGATGATATACAATATTCCTAGTCTGGGGTGTGAGGTCCGTGGTCTCTACACCCTGGAACTGGTCTAAGGAATAACACAGATGATATACAATATTCCTAGTCTGGGTTGTGAGGTCCGTGGTATCTACACCCTGGAACTGGTCTAAGGAATAACAGAGATGGTATACAATATTCCTAGTCTGGGGTGTGAGGTCCGTGGTCTCTACACCCTGGAACTATGCTAGAGAATAACGCAGATAATAATACAGTGAACTGGCTAAGTGTGGATTCCCAGGTCCTCCTTGTTCCACCACACTGAAGGATCTGACTAAGGTCTGAGTGCTAACACATAGGTATTCGCAATGCCAGTCAATGGTATGCGTTTTACTGTAAGAATTTTAGAGTACACATTCTCTTGAAAAACAACATGTTTCAAGGGTCTCTGCCCAATTCCTTAGGTTAAGTAATTGTGTTTTAAAGGAAAACTGTCTGAAGCTTGGAGTGCAACAGATTTCTTTTGCGACACTGTTATTTAACATGAAGTAGCCAGCAGAGACCCTTGAAACGTGTTGTTTTACCCATTAAAAAACTTGTTTGTTTCATGCGAGTTGTATGTCTTCCTTGAGGTAAGTTAATTCTCCTGTCTTTTAGATAGAGTATAACATTCCAACCAATTTTGTGTTTGCCTCTTTCCTCCAAGTCTCAGCTTAACATGGCCCACAGGGGCAACTGGTGCCTTAATGAAAATTGAATGTGAGTGCATTTTGTTGGCACAGTTCATTGATAAGTATACCTGCCTAAAACAATCATTCTTGAACGTTTAGAGGAGCAGTATAATAATGATCGCTGTATTTTAAACAAAAGATGAAAAAAATCATCTCCTAAGAGAAACTTAGGAGAAAAGGTGAATTGGATCGGACCCAATATGTTCATTCATTTAACAGGTAGGTCTTTAAAGATCACTTTGATATTACTGAATGCTGGACTGCCTTCTTTATTTGACTTTCGACCTTCTTTAAGTTATGTCCTCAAGCAGTGGTGCTCATTCAATATTCAGGTATCTGAACTACCCAGATAATCCGAACTTTTTCCACTTTCCAGACTTTTCGGATATTTTTTAAAATCCCATCTGAAATCCGAAATCCGGGTGGATAGTTAGTTCAGATATCCGAGCAGAAGCCAAAATCACCTTCAATGGCAAAAAGAGAGAGAGAGAGAGAGAGAGAGAGAGAGAGAGAGAGAGAAGACTTTCAGGTCACTTCCGGTTTTCTATCCGGATATCCAAATCCGGCCGGATATCCAGGATATTGGGTTCAGATAGCCGAGTCTACTCAGATACCAAAAAGTTCGGATTCGGATATCCGATTCGGATCCGGATATCTGGGTATTCGGATCCGGATCAATTCGGATTTTGAAAAGGGGTATCCGAGCACCCCTGTCCTCAAGCACAAACCAAGTGATCTCTCCTGGTATGTAAATTTTTCATAGACAAAACAAACATTTTTTACAACTTAGCAGCTACGTCACAACATTGTGCCGATTTGTCCTATCGAGGTCAACACGTAACTCTCAGCTAACCAGTTGGGATAACAAGACACAGGGGCCCACATGCAATTACACTTTTCTGCTATGCTTTATCCTAGGTGATGATATCACACCAAAGGGCCTCAATTCACTAACATCATGCTCGAGATAATAAGGCAAGAGAAAACTTACCACCACACATCGATCTTGCCTTATTAAGGTGTAGAGATAAGTTTTCTCTGTGAGAGAGTTATCTTATCACTTACCTCCTCTGTAGTTATTTTCACATGCAGTTAATTAACAGCCTCCTCTGGAGTTATTTTAAGGATTGAAGAGTTAATTTTAGAGATCTCTCCTTAACTTAAAGACAGAAGAGTTAACTTTAGCTTTGCCTGAGGTAAAATGTTTCCTGAATACTACATGCCTTATCACCATGGTGATAACTCTAGAAACGTCAATAAAGACAGGAGATAAGTTTAGTGAATTGAAGCCTTGTCCATTAAATGCTTTTTAAGCCACCATCAAGCAAGTCAATACTCAAAAGCATTTTGCTAGTACTTTTTAACCTACTTTTTAATTGCAAAGCATTGAAAAGTTATTTTAAAAGTTGAAATAGTATCTCCTAAGAGAAAACTCAGGAGAAATGGTGAATTGCATATGGGCCCAGGCGTTTCTGACATTATTGTCAGATTTGATATTATATTTTAATAAAATGCCTTTTAAACCACCAGCAAGCAAGAAAATACCAATAATAATTGTGAAAAAAGTGAACTGCATGAAACCCATTGGCCCTTATTCAATTCACTTTTTCTGCTAAGTTTTCTCCTATTTCACATAATATCAATAAAACGCCCTTTAAAGAGAAACTCCGACCAAGAATTTAACTTTATCCCAATCAGTAGCTGATACCCCCTTTTACATGACAAATCTATTGCATTTCACAAACAGACCATCAGGGGGTGCTGTATGACTGATATTGTGGTGAAACCCCTCCCACAAGAAGCTCTGAGTACCGCGGTACTCTGGCCAAACTGCCACAATGTAACAATGTTCACAGACAGGAAATGGCTGTTTACAGCTGTCTCTAACAGCCAGAACAGCTAGAAACAGCTACATAACCTGCCCACAGTAACAATGTCACCATGTAATAAATGTCTGAATGTGAATCTGGGAGAGGAAAGATTTTACAATGAGCAAACGCTGACTAAATCATTTATACATGATTATTGTAAAATTGAAGCACTTTTTTTATTACATTATTTTCACTGGAGTTCCTCTTTAAGCCACCAGCAAGCAAGAAAACACTCAGAATAATTTTGGCAGCACTATTCCGCCTACTTTTTGGTGCTAAAAATTTACCATATTTTAAACAGAAGGTGAAAATGATCTCCTGGGAGAAAATTTAGGAGAAAAACTGAATTAGATCGGGCCCATTATGACTCAGTCACCATTTATCTTGGAATTCCATTAGTTAAATTTACTGACATGGAATGAGACACATCAGTTATAAATGTCATTATAAAGTGTTCACCGCACAACACTGTTAAAATAGATCTCACCTAAGACAGTGTCTGAAAGATGAACTGCTTGTGATGCCAAATCAACAAGCGTAGGCCATACAATAGGAGATGTAGACTGTAGAGGTTGCAACCAGCCCCCCCCCCCCCGGTCCCTTGGGCCAGAGGTGCCCCTGGGGGTCCTCCCTCAACTGCAGTATTAGCTCTTTAT
Organism: Hyperolius riggenbachi; assembly: GCF_040937935.1. Classification (NCBI taxonomy): domain Eukaryota; kingdom Metazoa; phylum Chordata; class Amphibia; order Anura; family Hyperoliidae; genus Hyperolius; species Hyperolius riggenbachi. Next base: position 108,035,494 of record NC_090648.1, on the reverse strand, counting down.
TGGTCCTGTGCTGGTAATAATCACTTGTATAGCTGCTTTGAATAGTAGTCAGGGCCGGTTCTCTCATGAAGCAAGGTGAAACACTTGCATCAGGTGCAGAGAATTCAGGGGTGGCATGTTTGTACTGCGTGTTTACACTTACAGTATGCAGTCAGAGTAGGAGGAGAAGTGAGAGGAGAGTGAACAAGGTGAAGAGGTTATCATTCAGGAAAAGCAGCTTGTTGTGCTGTGTGAGGAGTCTGACAGTGAGCGAGGCCGAGGAGGGGGGAGGCGGGACAACAGCAGTGTTTCACTTGACTTGCACAGCAGAAGGGAGGAGGTGGCACTGCTGTCCTAACTGAGAAGGAATGGAGGACGGCAGACTGGCTGAGGGTGAGCAGTTTGTTTGTCACAGACTCACAGCCAGCCAGCCAGTCAGTGTGTTATTGTGTTGAGCTGCAGCATGTCATGCCTCAAGTTGTTGCATATGTTCCCTTGCTGACTGAGAACATTAAATGAAGCAGAGTAAATTGATGGGTGCTGTGCAATCATTCCAAATTGGGAAGGGGGTATCATCCCAAATTGGGAAGGGGAAGGGGGGGGGCACATCCTCACAAGTTTGCCTCAGGCAGCAAAAAGTCTAGAACCGGTCCTGATAGTAGTAATCATTGACAAACTAATTCCCATCCCCTACTTGCACCTATCATTTGTCATGTATAAAGTGTTTGGGGGGGGGGGGGGCAATTGTAAAACTTGCACTTGGGCCCATAGCTCCTTAACCTTCCTGGCGGTAACCCCGTAACGTAGTTTGGGGTAAGCCGCGCAGGAGGCTTTCTCAGGCCCTGCTGGGCCGATTTGCATAATTTTTTTTTTGCAACACGCAGCTAGCACTTTGCTAGCTGCGTGTGCACTCTGATCGCCGCCGTTCTGCGACGATTACCCGCCGCTTGCCGCGCTGTGCTGCCTCCCCCCCAGACCCCGTGCGCTGCCTGGCCAATCAGTGCCAGGCAGCGCTGAGGGGTGGATCGGGACTCTCAATGACGTCACGACGTCGATGACGTAGGTGACGTCATCCCGCCCGTCGCCATGGCGACGGGGGAAGCCCGCCAGGAAATCCCGTTCTTTGAACACGATTTCCTGATCAGAGATCGCCGAAGGCGATCGAAGTGGGCGGGGGGCAGGGGGGACGGGTGCCGCTGCACAGCGGCTATCATGTAGCAAGCCCTGGGCTCGCTACATGATTTAAAAAAAAAACTGCTGCACTGCCCCTTGGCGGTTTTTAATAGACTGCCAGGAGGGTTAACTACGCCACTGCATACAAGTATCATTTTGTTTTCGGTGATTGGGCCTAACTGTACAGGGCTGCTTTGAAAAAAGGATTTCTACATGTAGGCAGTGGCACTAATACTGAGTACACTTAAAATGTGATACATAGTGCAAGTATGCTAATTATACAGTAAAAAATATTATAACCCATAACAACCAATAAGAATTAGAGGATCTACCATGTGACATAGGAATGTCCATTATTATTATAAGCCATACCATATGCCAAATTGAGTTGTATCCCATATGACCGAGGATTGTTGAAAGACCCTTGGTCACATGGTATACATCCCACAATCAATAACCAATCAAATTGCAGATCAAAAGACCCCACAGATATTATGCTTCATAAGTTGGAAGAAATTCCTTTTTGTTTATTTTTCATGTTTCCATAACTACCCTGACATTTCACGGTACTAACCAATTTTCCTATTTAAAGCTGACTAAGGTTTAAATAGATGAATTATTTACACAGGAACAATCATGAAGTAGGAACTGTATATATATAGAAACAGACAGGGACTTCCGCTCTCGGCTTGTCATCCATCACAGACTATTCTGGACAAATGTAAATGTCCTTAAAGGGAACCTAAACTGAGAAGGATATGGATTTTTCCTATTAAAATAATACCAGTTGCCTGACTCTCCTGCTGATCCCATGTCTCTATTACTTTTAGCCACAGCCCCTGAACAAGCATGCAGATCGGGTGCTCTGACTGAAGTCAGACTGGATTAGCTGCATGCTTGTTTCAGGTGTGAGATCCAGATACTACTGCAGCAAATTGATCAGCAGGACTACCAGGCAACTGGTATTGTTTAAAAGGAAATATCCATATCCCTCTCAGTTTAGGTTCCCTTTAATCTCCATACACAAAGGGGCTGCATTGTATTGTAAGAAGTGAAGGAGACAGGAGCATATATCAGTGGCTTGAGGTCCAATGCATGTAGCGCTTGCGATTGTGCTTTCTGTAGTGTTTTTGTAGCGTTTTCTGGTGCAATTTCAGGTCATTTTGAAGTCCCTTTTAATGTAATGACAGTGATTTCAAAGCGATTGCGGTTTGCAGTAGTTTTTATTTCTTTATTTTAGTGTGGTTTGGGTTGTAAAATCACTTCAAAATTACTTTTGTACAGTGATTGCAAAGTGATTTTGCAGCGATCCTATACTTTGTATTGGTGCGCAAACTCTCCAAAAATGCTGCAGGAGCCATGATTGTGATTCCAAGTTCCAACATGCAGCTGAAAGCACTCCTGACGAAATAAACAATTGTATTTATTCCCCTACTCCTAAAATGACTTTTTTTTTAAAGATATTTCATGGTTTTATTTTATATTTAAACATTTACAAAGTAGATTGAATGTTTTGGGCTGTCTCTGCTCAGTGGCAGCCTCTTTTATTAAGTGCCGAGTTAAAATACATGAACTATTGACATTTCCCTATCTCCCCTGCTCTCAGAAGTTGTATTCTGCCAGGAAAACCTTTATGGCTGCAATTTGCCATAAAGGTTTTCCTGGCAGAATACATTAGTGATGTTTACTACGGTCACTTCCATGCCTGGAAATTAACTCTTTCAGGCAGCAAAATAAAACAAGTAAAACAGCCTGGTTATGAATAAGCTTTGCCCTCTACATACACATGTTTATCTCATCATGTCACATGTCGCCTCGGGTACACTTTAAGACTTGCGCATTGTTCACACAGACTGCCTCTTACTGCTTAACCACTTGAGGACCACAATGGTAAACACCCCTAAAGACCAGGCTATTTTTTACAAAATTGGCCACTGCAGCTTTAAGGCCAAGCTGCAGGGCCACACAACACAGCACACAAGTGATTCCCCCCTTTTCTCCCCACCAACAGGGCTCTCTGTTGGTGGGGTCTAACCGCCCCCCCCCCCCCCCCCTCCTGTTTATTTTTTTATTAAAATAAATATTTATGTTATATTTTTTTCATTATTTCTGCCTACTTACTTTATTATTATTTTTTTTATAATCCCCTCCCTCCCCCCAGCCGGCCAATCCTGGCGATCGGCTGTCATAGGCTTCTGCCTGTGAGAGCCGATCGCTCTCTTGTCCCCCAGGGGGACAGCCGTGTCACCTCTTGGACGTTACTGTCACAGCCAAAAGGCTGCTGCCACATGCTCCCAGTAGCCCGGAGATCAATGAATAGGAACATAGTTCCTATTCATTGATCTAAGTCCCCGGTAGAAAGACCGACAGCTTCTTATGAGAAGCCGCGGTCTTTCTGAACAAAAAAAAAATCACATCCTCCTTATATTTCCTGTAAGCAAGAGTGCTCGCTTACAGGATGGAATAAAAAAAAAATAGCTGTGGCCATCTAGTGGCCAAATAGTAAAACTACACGTACATACATGTTTTTCACACAAACCACAATGAATTACATTTTTAAAAAACTGTTCAACTTCCACACCCAAAAAAAATCCCAAATACATTTTTTAACTAAAAAAAATTAAAAAAATTTACAATTTAGAAAAACAAACAAAAAAAACCCCATAAAGGGTCTGAACTTTTTTAACCACTTCAGGATCACAGTTTTTTTCCCTTAAAAACCAAAACAACTTTCACATTTCAGCGCTCCTCCCATTCATTCAGCGATAACTTTATTGTTACTTATCACACTGAAATGATCTATATATTGTTTTTTCACCACAAATTAGGCTTTCTTTGGGTGGTAGTTTTTGCTTTGAATTATTTTATTTTATAGGCATTGTAAAGGGAATAATAAGGGAAAAAAGAAAAAAAAATGATTTCTCAGTTTTCAGCCATTATAGTTTTAAAATAAAACTTGCTTCGGTACATAAAACCCACACGTTTTAATTGCCCATTTGTCCCGGTTATTACAACGTTTAAATTGTGTCCCTAGTACAATGTATGGTGATAATATTTTATCTGGAAATAAAGGAGCATTTTTCCATTTAGGGATTTTTAATACTTTTTCACTTATTACAAGATTTTTTTTTGCAAAATTAACAGTGATATACTCGCATGACATCCATATTAGAAAAGTCCCTAAGGTAACTATTTATGTAAAAAAAATTAAATGATGTAATTTAAAAAAAAAAAATTAACAAGTGTTTTATTTCTGTAACTGTGGGACAGGGTTGGAAGGGGTTAAAAGTAATACAATTAAAAAAAAAGAATAATAAACTTTCTATGTAAAACAGTATACTAGTATAAATAGGTGTATTTTACTTTTTGGCCACAAGATGGTGCTACTGAGATCGTGTTTCTATTAATAGAACACAGCCGAACACGGAAGTGTCGGGTCTGAGAGCTTGCGTGACGTTTGCAAGCTATCGGAAGACACGGGAACGGTGATCAGGATTGAGAATCAAAAGATTCTCACATCCTGATCACAGATGGAGGGGGCTGCGACGGTGGATCGATGGAAAACAGCGCGGGGATCGCGAACGCATTGGTAAGGCAGCAGTACGCATATCTACCCTCCTGATCCGCACGTGAAGTTTAAAGGGGCATAGATATGCGTACCAAGGATCCTAAAGTGGTTAATATACATGTCAAGAGGGCATATTACTAATATTTTTTAAATTATAAGCTTGTAAATATTTCCAAATAAAATATTGGTACCATACATTGTGATAGGGACAAAATTTAAATGGTGTAATAACTGAGACAAATGGGCAAATAAAATGTGTGGGTTTTAATTATGGTAGCATGTATTATTTTAAAGCTATAATGGCCGAAAACTGAGCAATGATGCATTTTTTCAATTTTTTTCTTAATATTCCTGTGAAAATGCATTTAGAAAAAAAAATAATTCTTAGCAAATTGTACCACCCAAAGAAAGCCTAATTGGTGGTGGAAAAAATAACATATAGATCAATTCATTGTGATAATTAGTGATGAAGTTATTGGAGAATGAATGGAAGGTGAAAATTGCAGTGTATAGCAGCAAAGTGGTATTCAAAACATCTTTTTCATGGGCCAAATGTGATTACAAAACACCATTCCTATTCCCATTTAGCCACTGCTGGATGCAGCCAGTGGGCGGGTACAAGGCAGGTCCGAATCAAAGACAAGAGAGGGGCCAGCCTCGGGTTCAGTGGTAAGGAGAGGTGAGTGGCCAGGGATGATGGAGGGCATCTGTTGTTAGGCAATACATTTCTGCAGGGTTGCCCCTACCCACACTGTGATCCAAAGGGGCACAGTATTGGTGAGAGTTAATACTGAAGATGGAAGAGTGGGACAGGGGTAGAGGGGGCTGAAACCCATGAATTGGGGGGAGAGGGGGGAAATGTCATGGTGGACACTCTTGTTCAATGACCCCTACCAGATGGACCCACAGGCAAGGCCGGATTTATGGTTTTAGCACCCCTAGGCTAACTTTCTTGTTGCTCCCCTTCCATGTGCATCAGCAACCCCCTTTCCATGTATAGCCTCCCATTCTATGTATAGTATCCATTTACAGCAGCATCTCTCTTTCACGCACAGCTCTTTTAGGCATCAGCCCCCCAACATGTTGCTAGCCATTTGCAGCCCCCCAACATGTTGCTAGCCATTTGCAGCCTCGTTTTTCAATTTGCAGCCTCCTTCTCCATCTGCAGTTTCCCCTCCTCCATGCCCAGCCATCCCATTTGACTACAGCTGCCCAAAACCCGGGCCTTCGTGGCCTTTCCTGAATTCCGGCCCTGTCCACAAGCCAGGGGGAGGGGTCACTGTACACCATAGAGGCAAGGAGCTGTGCACACTGGGAGGGCCATCAAACTTTTGCTGGGTTACCTCATCATTTAGTTTCACTTCCTGCTTTAAAGAGAATCTGAAGTGTTTTTTTTTATAACAGATACTTACCTAAGGAGAGGGAAGGCTCTAGGACCTAATGACCCTTCCCATTCCTCCCACAGTCCCCACATTCCAGCGCTGGCTCCTCCATCTGAATTTCCCACCATGGGAGGCTTTGGAAGACTTTAGAAGTCTTAAGGAGCCAAAGGGCTGCCTCCCCCATTAGCAGTCTCAGAATGATGGGCTGGAGACTGCTTTCTTCCGCTGCCGGAGGCTTCAGAGGTCTCCGGCAGCCCAAGTGCTCCTGAAGAAGGGTCACTCGGTACTGCGCATGCGCGAGTGAGAGTGCTTGTGCATGTGCAGTAAAGAGTGAACCGTCTTCAGGAACACTTGGGCTCCCGAAGACTTTTGAAGCCTCCGGCATGGAAAGAAAGCAGTCTCCAACCCATTGTTCCTAGACTGCTAATGGGGGAGCGAGTGGTGGAACGTGGGTACCAGGAGAGGAACGGGAAGGCTCTATAGGATCCAGAGCCTTCTCCCTCTTAAGGTAAGTATCTGGTTTTGTTTTGTTTTTATTTTTATTTTATTTTTCAAAAACACTTCAGGCTCTCTTTAAAGAAGGATTATTGCTAATGATTTAGAACAGTTGCACTAGTAGATGTATTTGCCTCTACTGACATTTGTACTGAGGACCCTTTATAAATCCGATTAATATCAGCAGATGTTATGAACAAGAACCAGTAAATAACACTTGGTGGATGTGCTGGGGTTCTTTGCTACATTATAATTAGACACTTCTGGTATAGTAGTATCACGTTTGTGATAGCAGAACAATATGTGCTGTGTAAGTGACCTCACTGCTTCTCAGAATCTGTCCTCTGAGCTGATACGGTGGGTGAGACTGACCTGTGGGAAGAGGCGGGTGAAACTGGCATAGAGAAAAATAAAACTGAGCAAACAATAACCTCCCTCTTACCACACCAATGATTAACTGCAGATTTCACTATAAACACCTCTGTGTATTTACCTGGGTGGGTGCAGCAGTGATCAGGGAGCGCAATGCAGAGAAACATGCTGCAGCTCAGGCGGGAAGCATGATGTGCAAAGTCTAACCCATACTAACCAATCAGATCTCCACATACTGCAGCATTGCAAGATAACTTTTTATTGGTTATTACTAATTTTACACTTTACACAATGCTCGCTTCCTTATTACAGGAAAGTCGCAATGATTTTCGTCAGGTCATAGTTGAAAGCTTATGAAATTTAAAACATGTTTAACTTGAGGCTCTGCTGAATTGAACAACATAGGTAAACCTGCAGATCTGGCCTGGAACTTACAAATTACTCTAATGGCCAGTGTGATTTGCATATGCCTTCCGGTAAAGTTATACACAGATGAAAAACTACATTCCTATTGGCAAGTCCAACCCAGCTGGCCTTAGTTAAAGGTCCTGTTGGGCATTATAGGCAGAAAAGTTTACGGCTGGTCTATGTGCATGACAGTTTGTGTGTACATGAAAACACGCAATTCCTGACACAAATGCACATTTGCAAACACATTTGCCTCAGTGAACCACCATCTCTGTCAAGCATTAAAAAAACTTTACATTGCCTCTTGATGCAACTGAACTGATTATGCACCTGAGCTGAAACTGGTGACTGGGTCTGCCTGCAAATGCACTGCTCAGAGTTTGTGTAAGAAAACTTTGGCATGTTGTCCACCAATGCAGAGCTGCCATGGTTGTAAGGAAGCATAGGTACTTATCCGTTAGCCAGGTGCATCCGGCAGGTGGCGCTAATTACTATTCCCCCTCCAGGCCGACATGGATAGTAGGGAAAGATGTAACTCTGGTGGAGTTTTGTCGCCACCTGCCGGATGCGCCCGGCTAACGGATAAGTACCGAAGCATAGTTTATGTCACCTGTCATGTTATGGACGGCTGCAGAACCTTAAAAAACCTTTAAAAAAAACAAAAAAAAATGTCTTTGTTACTGCTGATACAAATCCTAAAGTAAATCTAAACTGTTTGTACTTCCTGATTCATGGAAGCAGACATTTTGTTAACCTCCTGTGCTTTCAAATGAGCTTATCTCCCATATCTGCCATGGCAGTCATGTGACACATGGGAGAAATTTAATTACAACTTGTGATTATACACAAATGAGAGTGAATTAAACAGACTAAACTCTCTAAATACATACAGGGTGCATTTCTCTATGTTTTCCTTCTGTCCTGTGCAAGAGTTCAGGTCCACTTAAAGCTATACACAGGTGTCAAATGGCCATTGCCCAATGCAGTCATTGTTGATGTCTGTTCTCAGTGTCCTGGACTGACCTTTCTCCAGAAACAAAATAATGCATCTGCTTCAACACATAAACATGCTGTTACAGACCTGTTGACCTCAGTACTGGTGGTTGGCACGGGTTCTCCCAAGGCACAGAGTCTAAGCAACCACAATGGGCGCTACCCCTAGTGGGCAGTGGACTACTTTGCTGCAAGTAGTTACCAGGTCCCATTCCCTGGGCTCACCCCACCAGAGATGAAGAGAACAAGGGGCTGGTAGCCATTGTTTTCCTCCTTACCCCATGCAAAGTAATGCAGCCGTGGTGGAGTAAATATATGATCTTCTCTAGCATCAGGTCCAGACTGTCTTGTTTTTCAGTGCAGCCCCTCACTGTCACCCACCTCTGTTCTGATCTTTTCATGCGCTGCATGACATTGCATGACCCGGGAACAGCAGAAGTGAGGTAAGTGACAGTGGGTGGTTGCACCAAGGAGGACTAACAGGACCTGGTACTGAAGAGAGTAATGTGTTTACTTCTGCTGTTCAACTCTACATAGCTGGGCAGGAGGGGGTGTCATATTGTGGCTGCACTTGGTATCGGGAGAAAGGTGTCATGAAGGTTTGCACTGTATATAGGGAGAAGGGGGAGGGGAGCCATGGTGGGAGGGGAGCCATGGTGGTTGCACTTATTGTTTGGGAGAGTGTCATGGTGGCCACATTAGTTATGATTGGAGAGTGGGAGAGTCATGGTGACCACACCTGTTATGGGTGAGGGCCCATTTCCACTAGACGTGTTGCAATGCGGAAACCAGGGGCGTCGCTAGCCCTGTTTTAGGGGGGCACGTGCCCCCAATCTTTCCTGGGGTGCCACGGATCTCCCGGCCGCCGCTGCCCCCTTTGTCAGCGGCTCCCTCCAGCCGCCGCCGCCGCGTCTCAGACCTCAGGATCAGGCGGCGAGCCGGCGACCAATCGTGCGGGCGCTAGGACCCAGCGCCCGCACTGATATGCGGAAGTGACATCACTTCCGCATATCGAGCGGGTGCGTCCAGCGCCCGCTCGTACATCTGGTCGGGTCGCCGCTGATCCTGAGGTCTGCTGAGAGGTAGGGGAGGTAGGGGGGGGGGGGAAGCGGCGGCGGCGGCGGCGGCTAGAGAGGGGGCCTCCCTGTTACTCACTCACTCCCTAAAGGGGCTCCCTGGCACTCACTTACTCCCTAAAGGGGCTCCCTGGCACTCACTCACTCCCTAAAGGGGCTCCCTGGCACTCACTCACTCCCTAAAGGGGCTCCCCTGGCACTCACTCACTCCCTAAAGGGGCTCCCTGGCACTCACTCACTCCCTAAAGGGGCTCCCTGGCACTCACTCACTCCCTAAAGGGGCTCCCTGGCACTCACTCACTCCCTAAAGGGGCTCCCTGGCGCTCACTCACTCCCTAAAGGGGCTCCCTGTCACTCACTCACTCCCTAAAGGGGCTACCTGTCACTCACTCACTCCCTAAAGGGGCTACCTGTCACTCACTCACTCCCTAAAGGGGCTCCCTGTCACTCACTCACTCCCTAAAGGGGCTCCCTGTCACTCACTCACTCCCTAAAGGGGCTCCCTGTCACTCACTCACTCCCTAAAGGGGCTCCCTGGCACGCACTCACTCCCTAAAGGGGCTCCCTGGCACTCACTCACTCCCTAAAGGGGCTCCCTGTCACTCACTCCCTAAAGGGGCTCCCTGTCACTCACTCACTCCCTAAAGGGGCTCCCTGGCACTCACTCACTCCCTAAAGGGGCTCCCTGGCACTCACTCACTCCCTAAAGGGGCTCCCTGGCACTCACTCACTCCCTAAAGGGGCTCCCTGGCACTCACTCACTCCCTAAAGGGGCTCCCTGGCACTCACTCACTCCCTAAAGGGGCTCCCCTGGCACTCACTCACTCCCTAAAGGGGCTCCCCTGGCACGCACCCACTCCCTAAAGGGGCTCCCTGGCACGCACCCACTCCCTAAAGGGGCTCCCTGGCACGCACTCACTAAAGGGGCTCCCTGGCACGCACTCACTCACTAAAGGGGCTCCCTGGCACGCACTCACTCACTAAAGGGGCTCCCTGGCACGCACTCACTCACTAAAGGGGCTCCCTGGCACTCACTCACTCCCTAAAGGGCCTCCCTGTCACTCACTCACTCCCTAAAGGGGCTCCCTGTCACTCACTCACTCCCTAAAGGGGCTCCCTGTCACTCACTCACTGCCTAAAGGGGCTCCCTGTCACTCACTCACTGCCTAAAGGGGCTCCCTGTCACTCACTCACTGCCTAAAGGGGCTCCCTGTCACTCACTCACTGCCTAAAGGGGCTCCCTGTCACTCACTCACTGCCTAAAGGGGCTTCCTGTCACTCACTCACTGCCTAAAGGGGCTCCCTGGCACTCACTCACTGCCTAAAGGGGCTTCCTGGCACTCACTCACTGCCTAAAGGGGCTTCCTGGCACTCACTCACTGCCTAAAGGGGCTTCCTGGCACTCACTCACTGCCTAAAGGGGCTCCCTGGCACTCACTCACTACCTAAAGGTGCTCCCTGTCACTCACTATCGGGGTCCCTGTCACTCACTACCTAACTGGAGGCGCCTGTCACTCACTAGCTAACCTGGGGGTCCCTGTCACTCACTACCTAACTTGGGGGGGCTACCATATTAAGGGGGCATTCTGCCTATTTATGTGAAATGCTGTCTATTTATGTGCCTCATGACTGCTGAATGTGTCTTGTTGGGAGCCTTATGATTTGTTGGGGGCCTCATGATTGCTGAATTTGTCTTGTTGGGGGCCTCATGATTTGTTGGGGGCCTCATGATTGCTGAATTTGTCTTGTTGGGGGCCTCATGATTGCTGAATTTGTCTTGTTGGGGGCCTCATGATTTGTTGGAGGCCTCATGATTGCTGAATTTGTCTTGTTGGGGGCCTCCTGATTTGTTGGGGGCCTCATGATTGCTGAATATGTCTTGTTGGGGGTCACATGATTGCTAACTGCGAGACTATGGGAAAAGCTGAATCCTTATCATATGAGACAATAGCATTAAACCTACTTTTTTAGCGTTTTAAAACAGAAAATAAAACTGGGAGGTTCTAAAAAATTGAATACATTTTTCAGGAGTAGGATGGATGAAATTGTTTATCTTCACAGTTTATTTTCAACTTGGATTTTCCATAATGTTCATGTATGAGTTAAAACGTTTGTACAGTATTTAGTTTAAATTGCTGTTGCCACTTTGCGATAGATACCGGTAAGTGACTTTTGGGTTGCAGTTTGGGCACTCGGCCTCCAAAAGGTTCGCCACCACTGTCCTAATCTGATGTCCCACCATTGCTAGGTTCATGTAAATTTGTCTCCACCCGTTACCACACCTATATTCTGGTCCATGGCCCACCCATTTTTTGGTGCGGCGCGATAAGCACGCCACACAACGTGATCGTCATATTTTTGGCACGCTAGCTGCAGTGTGCTGAATTCTGCTGCCTACAGTATGTACAGTATACGCTGTTCTCTAGTGCTTGCACTGTGTGCTGATTTACCTCCAGTGTGTACAGTGTAAGGTGTTACTCTGTGCCTTTATTGATTGTAAACCAGCTGTATTGTATGCTGATCCCTGCTACTTTCAGTATGTACAGTATTAGCTGTAAAGCCTGGTACACACATACAATTTTGATTAGCCAATTTTAGCTCTGTTCATAAAATTCATTGTCTGTTGGCCCACTTACTGCACGGGGGTGGGAAATTGGGGGTCAGTGATTGACCAATCAAAATTGTATGTGCGTATACATCTTTGATCTATGCCTATACTGATTGTAAATGATCGAAATAAAGGACAGGGGGCTCCGTCCAATATTTCGATGGGCAGGCCCGTTATCCGTAGCTTACACCGCTGCTAAGTTCATGTACATTTGGCCCCACCCATGGCCACGCCCACTCACCGCATGGCCTCCCCTCCTGGTGCCCACAGGTGCCACTGATCTCCAGGGACCCTAGAAACGCCCCTGGCGGAAACCACTCCGCAACGCAAGTAAACTGCAACCAATTCACGTCAATGGAGTAGATTCCGATGTGACGCGGGGGAAATTATGGATAGCATGCTGCAGTTTTCCGCAGCACGAGTCCGCTCCCCATAGCCGTCGATGGGAAGCCGCATGACGCTGCATCCGGTTGTCCGTAAGACAACCCGGAAGTACCTGCAGAGGGATGCGAGGCGATGCGGCGATCGCCTCGCAACCAAATCCCGAGTGGAAATGGGCCCTGAGGGTGATGGTGGCCACAATTGTTATGAGCTGTTGTCATGGGGCTGGCACTGTTATGGGGGTCATTTTGGCACAAGCCAGTACGTAAAACAGTAAGGAGTGTTTGGGCAAGGCTCTCAAATGATCCTGGTCACCCGTGGAGCACGCCCTAAGTGGCTGCAGCTCTGGTGCTTTGAGTCCGCCAAGAGAAACGCACAATAAATGTTCTGTGTCTTGTCTTGATATCGGACCATTGATTTCTACTGGATAGGCTTCTGGCTGTTGAGGTTTATATGATTTATACTTACATCCCTGCTTGCAAATCTATCACCCAATCATATTGACCACGTGCTTCCCCATGAGGTTTTCTACACACGAGTAAGTATAATTAACAGCTGAAGCAGAAGAGAAGGCAATAGAAGGTCATAAAGTCCAGCTCAGCACTAGTGGGTGAGGATTTTGTTTCCTAGTGTCTCCAGGATAAAGGCAAATATTACAGAATTTGTCATGTACGAGTCATTGTGTAAGCAGAAGATTAGAGGTCGGCTCAGACCGGTTTTACGTTCCCTTCCTCCCTCCAACCCGCATTGCAGCCAGGTGTCTGCAGATCAGTGTCGTCATTCGACATAGGGGAAACCCTCATGACTCATAGTAACCCCTGCTGGAATGTCAGAGGCTTGCGAGTGCTCAGTAAGTGGATACTTCACTACAAGCAGCATTGATTATACATCAGACGCATCATGCCGAACAAAGATCACACATTCTAATCTAAATCTCATGCAATTAAACTACACTGTTGTTATAAAATGATGTGTCATTTTTTTCTGTGCTATTTTTGGCTAATTTGTAAGTTAATTGTATTAAAAATCACTTTTATTTTTTCAAATAGCTCCGATTTTTCACATTTACAGGAAGTTGAAATTACAGTTCTTTGCAACCATGGCAACAGTGCAGATTCACTCTCCCTTCTTGCTGCATGCAGGAGCATAACTACAAACCATGGGACCTGTAGTGAAAATTGAATGAGGTTCCCATCCTAGGTTTCCTCTCCCCCCTTCCGTGGTCAACTTAACCCTCCCCTCCTGCTCCTCCTAGCAAGTGTGACCAATATAGCAATCCCTCTACCTCATCCACTTCCCCCTCCTTCCCCTGCACCACCAACAAAGCAAGCATGGCCAGAAAAGCAGTCCCCACCCTCTATACCACGTGTGACCAGTATGATAACCTCCCACCTATCCCCAACAACCCTTCCCTATGTCACAGCATTATGTTTGTGAATCATGGGGGCTGCCATCTTTGTCATGGAGGCAGCCATCTTTTTGGTTGAAAGGAGGTGACAAGGAGCAGGAGACACAGTTCCAACTGTCCTGTGTCCTGATCACCCCTCCCAGCTGCACACGCTAGGCTTCAAATGTCAAATTCAAAGTGTAAAAAAAAAAAAAAAAAATTGCACCAAAACAGCAGAAAGAGAACATCATCATCAGAAATCCCATCATGCTTTGCACAGCATCAGGGAAAAAAAGCCCGGGCAGTTTTCTTCTGTGCAGCTAAAAATGAGGCTTGTATAAGAGAAACAAAGTTCTGATGCTGTGAAACTGTTAAAGAAACACCAAGCCTTTTCAGTGCTGCTGAGTTGATTTTTAGTCCGGAGGTTCACTTTAAGAGCTGTGCAAGGTGGGGCCCAGTTACGGTGAAGAGAAGGGGACCTGACCATCAGGCCCGTTTCTAGGGCCGTGCGGCCCGTGCGGGCGCCCTGGGCGCTAAAGGAGTGTGGGCGCTGTAATGAAGTCAGCCACGGGGGGGGGGGGGGGGGGGGGCAGCCTGACCTCTCCCTCCCTTCCTCTCCGCGGGCCGCCCTCCGTGCTCCCCCCTCCGAGTGTGACTGCAGAGTGAGCGCTGTATACAGAGCGCAACTCACCTCCCTGGTTCCAATCGCCGCCGGTCTTCTCTTCTGTCTTCCCTTCATAGCCGCTGATACACACACTGCTTCCTGTTTAGCCGGAAGCAGCATGTGTATCAGCGGCTATGAGGAGAAGACAGAAGAGAAGACCGGTGGTGATTGGAACCAGGGAGGTGAGTTGAGCTCTGTATACAGTGCTCACTCTGCAGTCACACTCGGAGGGGGGAGCACGGAGGGTGGCCCGCGAAGAGGAAGGGAGGGAGAGGTCGGGCTGCCCTCCCCATGGCTGACTCCCCCCTCCATACTGGGGGGCAGCTACCTACCAAACTATACTGGGGGGCACCTACCTAATCTAACCACACTGGGGAGCACCTACCTAATCTAACCACACTGGGGGGGGGGGGGGGCACCTACCTGATCTAACCTATACTGGGGGGCACCTACCTAATCTAACCACACTGGGGGGCACCTACCTAATCTAACCACACTGAGGGGGGGGGGGGCACCTACCTAATCTAACCTATACTGGGGGGCACCTACCTAATCTAACCACACTGGGGGGCACCTACCTAATCTAACCACACTGGTGGGCACCTACCTAATCTAACCTATACTGGGGGGCACCTACCTAATCTAACCACACTGGGGGGCACCTACCTAATCTAACCTATACTGAGGGCATCTACCTAATCGAACCTATACTGGGGGGCACCTACCTAATCTAACCACCCTGGGGGGCACCTACCTAATCTAACCACACTGGGGGGCACCTACCTAATCTAACCTATACTGGAGGGCCCCTACCTATCTAACCTGTATTGGGGGCACCTACCTTCCTAGCCTATACTGGTGGCAACTATACTGGCTACCTATATTGGAGGCACCTACCTAACTAACCTATACTGGGGGCACCTACCTATCTAACCTATGCTGGGGGCAACTATTCTGACTCCCTATATTAGAGGCACCCACCTAGCTGACCTGTACTGGGGGCACCTACCTATCTAACCTATATCGGGGGCACCTGCCTATCTAACCTATACTGAGGGCAACAATACCGGCTACCTATACTGGAGGCACCTACCTGGCTAACCTATACTGGGGGCAACTATACTGGGGCACCTATGCCTGGCTACCTATACTATGCCTGGCTACCTATACTGGGGGGACCTATAGCTGGCTACCTATACTGAGTGCAACTAGACCTGGTTAATCTATACTGCGGGCATGTATACCTGGCTCCCGCGGGGGGTTGCAATTTTAACACCCTTGCCCTGGGTACATTTTAGCCTAGAAACTGCCCTGCTGACCATCACTAGAGTAGGAGAGCGGAGCCAACCCACGCTGGAGTAAAAAGCTCTATGCACTGCTGCACAACTCTGTAAATTAAAGGAGGCTACAGGACAGAGCTGGAAGGGCGCCCATAGGATGGGGGTGGGGGAGCGGGGGAATTGTAGTGTGCCCCTGTGAGGAATGTTTATAACAACTACACACACGTTTTATGTCTTCTTCTTAATTAACAGGGACTGGATATAAATGTTATCTTATGTGGCAAATCACTTCCAGTACACTTTAATCCAGTCCAGGTTTGCTGGGACACTTAAAGAGGAACTGTAACATAAAAAGATCCCCTGGGGGGTACTCACCTCGGGTGGGGGAAGCCTCCGGATCCTAATTAGGCTTCCCACGCCGTCCTCCATCCGTCAGGGGTCTCGCTGCAGCCCTCCGTGGAGTCCGGGCAGCGGTGACGTCATTATTTACCTTCCTGGCTCCTGCGCAGGCGCTCTGACGGCTGTCGGCTCCGAACTACACGGAAATACCCGATCGCCGTCGGGTCCGCTCTACTGCGCAGGCGCAAGTTTCCTGCGCCTGCGCAGTAGAGCGGACCCGAATGAGATCGGGTATTTCCGTGTAGTTCGGAATGGAAAGCCGCCACAGCGCCCCCGCTGGAGCCAGCAAAGGTAAATATTGAAATGACAGTCGGCACAGTCGCCGGCTGTTCGGAGGGCTGCGGAGAGACCCCCGTGGGACAGAGGACGGCGTGGGAAGCCTCATTAGGATCCGGAGGCTTCCCCCACCCGAGGTGAGTACCCCCCAGGGGATCTTTTTAATGTTACAGAGTCTCTTTAAAACATCCCCAGTGGCAATGCTCAGAGATCTATAGGGATGCCTTAGTAAATCATCTTCTGCCGACTGGAAAAAAACAGTGGCTTGTTTCCTATTTTCTTTTACTTTCACTTTGAATCCCATATTTAACATCACAAAAATTCCCATGTTTACAAAACATTGCATTTATTGTATTTTTGGCATATAAGACATTTTTTTTCTCCCAAAAATGGGGAGAAAAGGGGGGCATAGGGGGACAAAAGGGGACACATGGGGTAGCAAAGGAGGACACAGGGGGACAGATTGGGGAAACAGCAGGTACAAGGGGAACACAATAATTGGGGGAGAACATCTACAAGACGCTCCTGGACCATGGACACACCAGGTTTAATATATTTTTTCCCTGTTTTTTGCCCTCTAAAACTAGGTGCACTTTATAGTCTGGAAGGTCTAATATGCTGAAAATTACTGCATACTATGAGCTTGATTCACTAAGACAAATAGCATGCCTTATCCGAGTTAACACGCCTTATCAAGGTTAACACGCCTTATCAGAGTAACATAGCGAGAGCTACAAACCTGCAGGGGCTCAGGGCAGGATGAGTGGAGCTCTTGTCATTGCCATACGTTCGTAGCGCTCACTATGCTACTCTAATAAGGCGTGTTAACTTGGATAAGGTGTGTTATCTCTGATAAGGCGTGTTAACTCGGATAAGGCATGCTATTTGTCTTAGTGAATCAAGCCCTATAAATCTAAATCTAAGGCTTCAAATCATTAACACATTCAATAAAATTGACTAAGTAAATTTGCTAGTCCAAGCTGCATAAAATACACATTTGTATTATCTCAAAACAATTAGTACCTTTTTAACTATTTTAATTACTACACAGGCTTCAATTCACCAAGGGCTGTTTGTCAAAAAAGGAATAAATAAATAAAAAGGTCAGTAAAGGATCGCATTCTGTAGTTTAGACTTCATACTATGACGTTAGGGAAATATGTTTCTATTATTAACTTTCTTATTTTCCTGAATTAATTAAACTAATTAGTTTAATTCATTCAAATTTTTGCAGGGGGACCCGGTGATTTCTAGTTACGCCCCTGTACCTATTCTAAACACCTGAACCATAAGGCCTGTTTGCCACTGCAGCTGCTACCACGATCCTGGCACACTCCGCCAGGTGTACGGCGCCATTGCGATGCATTTCCTTTTTTCCATTTCTGACAGGAGAAAAAAAAAAACAGCCGGGAAAATATTCTGAATGGTCAAATTGGGAAATAATCGCATAGCAGCACAATTGCTCTGCAGTTTCTCTGTGTTCCTATACTTTGTATAGGAGGTGAAACTTACGGAAAATGCAGCAGGTACAACTATTGCGATTGGGAAAAAAATCGCATTTCAAACACATCATGCTAAAGGAAACATCCCTGCTCGGTTTTCATTAGTTTGGAGTGTACCTAGCATCTTGCGATGTGATTGCAATTGCAGCGCAATACGCATGTAGTGTAAAACAGCCCTCAGCCATATGCCAGTACAACGGATAGCAGTACAGCACAGTCCCCAGTATCCGGCACCAGTGGGGATCGCCTGATGCCAGATAAATATGCTTGCCGGTTGCTTGAACAACTGTCCGAAAAAAGCGCAACCCCCCCTTCCCCTACAAAATAATTACCAAGCCTCCAGGTTTGCCTGCCAGCTGTCCTGCAGCTCCTAGCGGGCTCCTAGCAGCTTTCCGCCCTTCCCATGCATGCAAGTTGGCATGTCACCTGACCCACGTCTTGACACGTCGGATTCTGTACACGGACGCTGGAAGACGCTAGGAGGTACAGGAAAGCTGCCAAATGACATTGGAGGCTTGATAAGTATTTTGCAGCCTACCAACACCCCAAAAAGACTCCCCCCCCCCCCAAAAAAAAAAAGTTCCCCATTAGGCATGCTGGTTAG
Organism: Hyperolius riggenbachi; assembly: GCF_040937935.1. Lineage (NCBI taxonomy): Eukaryota > Metazoa > Chordata > Amphibia > Anura > Hyperoliidae > Hyperolius > Hyperolius riggenbachi. Next base: position 108,016,947 of record NC_090648.1, on the reverse strand, counting down.
TTGAGACTTCCAGTTGCCTGAGTTCTGGATAATGGGGACTTTGCTGTATATTGTTACAAGACTGCAGGTCTGTTACGCGGCACTATTTCCTCATAAGCCCTCTAATTCTCTTGATGTAATTTGGTATTTTTATGGCTTCTCTGGATCACGTGACTTTCTGGCTGGGAGATTGTGCTGTTGTAAATCATTGATTATACTTCCTTATTCTTAGAAAGATAGAATAAGCTGACTTCATCTGATCATACATCAGACCAGGGTGCAGCTCAGTGCTGACATGGCTGTGGTAACTTTGGCCACATGAATCATCTCCCTAATGCTGACTGTGGCCAATGTGCTCCATGAGAATATCAAAGTAAAAGAGTGTGAAGATGTGTCTAGCACGGGACCAATTTAACATGGCTATGAGTAAAATATATGTTATAAATAACAAAAAGTATGTTGCTACATTTTAATCAGGTAAGTAATACATTTTATAACCATGTTACTTTTACCGGAACAGATAATTTGGGTATGATATTCGTCAGATAAATGGGCGCTGCTATGGGCACCAGTTTTACTTATAAAGCAGCTATGCCCGTTATTTGGCAGGCTATATAGCTGAACTCTAACTAGCGGCAGTGAATGCGGCAGTAGCTCTGGAAATCAGCCACTGTGTAGTCAAGCTCCGGAGAAGGGTGATGACTTCGCCTAGTGGCGGGGATGCTAGGGGACTCTAGGACCAGGGCCGGGCCGAGGCAGAGGCTGGAGAGGCTCCAGCCTCAGGGTGCAGTGTAGCAGGGGGTGCGCAATTCATTCAGCTGTCATTCCCAATAGTGTTTGAAGCAGAAAGAAATAAGAAAAGGGGATACATGACAGTGACTGCAAGCCAGATAACTAGAGATTAAGGTGCTGGGGAGGTTGGGGGCCCTGGGGCACCTATTAGTCTAATAGCAATCAGTGTGTGATGGCTGGGGTGGGAAGGATGGGGGGGCGCACTTTGGTGTCTCAGCCTTGGGTGCTGAAGGACCTTGTCCCGGCTCTATCTAGGACTGCAGGGATAGCATAGCTCCCAAATATTGGAGTCAGAAAAAAGGGAAACAAAGACCCGCCTCTGCCACACCTTCAGCCCTGTCCCAATTTTACACGTGACACGCCCTCTATTATTATTAAACTTTGTTTATGAAGAGCTAACCTATTACATAGTTACATAGTTATTTGGGTTGAAAAAAGACATACGTCCATCGAGTTCAACCAGAGAACAAAGTACAACACCAGCCTGCCTACACATCATTGTACAATAGATTGTGGAGACAATACAACCTTGAACAATGCTACACAGCATTCAACACTGGTACACAAAATAGACGAGTCACTTAGTCCATATGGTGACAGAGAAGAGCGAAGAGGGCCCTGTCAAATATTCTTACAATCTAAGGGATGGAGAAGTGGGACACGTTAGGGAAGGGGGGTGGCAGTTCAATGGGGGTGATTGGAACTATGAATATCTCATGCCCAAATCCCCTCATGCCCCTTTAAATGTACAGTATCCACTTTTACATATGTAGCTCTGAGTTCAGACTACTTCACACTGCAAACTGACTCACTCCCCCTTTTCTCTCTAATGTAAATGAGACTTAAAGTGCCCACACGATACAATATAAAGATTCCATTTTAAATGTACAGAGTTCATCTTCCTGAAATCAAAGATCTCTGCAGATGGTGACTGCCACCATGACATTAGGACACTTGTTGCTTCGAAGGAAAGCTATGGCAAGTTTGGACAAGATACTATAGGATAGAGATGTCACTTTACCAACAAAGATCAGGATAGTTAAAGCTATGGTCTTCTCAGTAGTAACATATGGCTGAGAAAGTTGAACTATAAATAAGGTCAAGTGTAGAAAATCCTATGTTTTTGAGCTTTGGGTGTGGAGAAAGCTACTGAGAATTCCATGGACTGCCAGAAGATCTATCCAGTCAATACTAGATATAAGGCCAGATTGTTCCCTAGAAGAGGCGATTCTACTATTAAACCATTGGCAAATTCAATAGAGTTATCTTGATAAGTGCACTGTTTTTGTCCTCAGTCAGCAGAACTAGTAGTGTTGTAAGTTCTTGGAATGCTTTGATCTCTCTCTCTCTCTACTAGCAGAAAATATAGGATATAACGGAAAGTGGAAGTCCTCTGTTATTGTCTCACACTGACCCCTAGTGACAAGTGGCCATATACACACATGACAGCAGTACTAGTTATAAGCAGGGAAATTTAACAAGTAAGTAATAAAAAAGTGCTAAATTCAAGCCTTGAAATAAATTAGCTGCTAAAGGGTTAAAATTCAAATACTTTGGTCCATAGTGAGAAGACCGGATTATTTGGAGAAATCCTTGATGGGTAAAAGATGAATAGGAGGGCAGAGGCTAATATGGATAGACAGCATATGTGAAGCTATGAACATGCCTATGCAACAGTGAAAGAAGCAGTAATTGACAGAGACATCTGGTGTGCAGAAGTATATATAATATGGTCACCAAGAGTCTAAGTCAACTAAACAAAAGAAGAAGAGGAGTGATACATTGATCAGATCTTTCACATATTAATATCAGTCAGAAAAGTTTATTGTAATTCTCAAATTGAAGCTAATGCTATACGGGGAGAGGTCAAACAGTGATACATTATATGTTTAGTATCACATCAGGCACATCAGCTATGCCTGATGTGTTACACCAGTACACCAGTTACACCAGTATATAGCAATAATTTGTATGTTTGTAAACTTTCCATAAGAAAAAGGAGATAAAAAAAAAGAGAGACTGAAAATCAGTTTCCTCTAGATGAGGCGGATGTAGTGGTCACTCCCGGTAATAGTGTGTGAATTGTCACTGATGCTGAGCCAGCACTTCCTGTCACTTCAGACCTCCTGGACTCTGTGTATCCAGGAAGACAAGGGAGGGGATGGGATTGCCTCAGTACTCTGGCTCCATGCAGACTGGCTGGCTCCCCACCTGTACATCCCCTCGGTTCTCGCCCTCCTGCTTTGCTCAGCCACTTATGAATCCACTTGCGTAAATGGTCCCTTCAGCTGGATCATGATGATGCTGTTGGCGGTGGAATAGAGGCCGTGTGCCAGTGGCATGGGGAAGCCTTCCTCTATGGTTTTTATTGTTACATATTTACATAGTTACATAGTGAGTTTGGCTGGAGAAAGACATTTGTTCATTAAATTCAGTAAAAAGACACTATCCTGCAACCCCAGAGAACTTAGCTGATCCAGTAAAAGCAAAACGGAACTCATGAAAAGCGTGGGCCACTTAGCTTCAAAGGATATAAAAATCCTTTCTGAATCCAAATGGATAAAATCCCCTTATCTAGATCTTGTTAGTAATCATTGGAATTGTAGGCAGTTCTCTATAGTTTGTGCTATTAAACAAGAATCTCTTTGCAAAATCATCTGCTGTGGCCTCTACTAGAACTAGATATGATGGAAGAGTATTCCTAATTTTCCCAGCCCTCACAATGAAGAAGAGCCAGCTTACAGGAGGAGTAAAGTCTGAAGAAGGCTTATTAGCCAGAAGCTTTCTTTTAAAACCACAAACACTAGTTCAAACGACAGCCCAAACCACCATGCAATACCTAGAGGGAAGTGCACCCTTTGCCTGCCGTACCAAATCTAGCAGGAATTTAATAAATTAGACAGCATTCAGGTGGGAGGCTTCAGTTGGACGTAATCATAGATTATGCCGCTAGCAGGACCACCCCGTGCAGGCACCCCTCCCACACGGTCCCCTCCCTAACCACTCACCTGTCACCCGCATCCTGGAAGCTGCAGAAAAAGAATTTAAAACCACAAACACTGGTTCACACGACAGCTGGGGGCCCCAGAATATTCTGACTGGCCGGGCCCCCCAACCCAACATGCAATATTTTTTTTTCTTTTAAGTTAGCCTATAAATGGTATCATCCTGATTCTAAACTTCGGAAAACTTGTCATTGCAGAAGACCCCCAGAACCTCTCTCACTTTATAAGGAGTCCCCAAGTTGTTGTTTACTTGTTTGGCCATGCAGAGTATCACAGGGAAGAATGTGAAGTGGAGGGGAAAATTTTGCCATGACAAGTAATGGTAAATGCTGCCTTACATGCTTCCCTGCTGTACTCTGCATGAGGGATCTTGGGAAATAGGCTCTACTTGGAGGATGTCTATTGGAGGATATATATTTAAGGAGTTTCCAATAGGGCACATGGCTATATTGGGGGCTTCTAGTGGTCTCACATGGCTATACTGGGGGTGTATAGTTGAAGGAACATAGCTATATTGGCTGAATACTAGGGTAATATACCCCAGGATTATTGGAGGCACATGGCCATATTGGGAGGAACTACCTGGAGACATGCTTGCTTCTATGTGTTAGAGGTACGCTGCTTACTTGGGTTACTTAGATACATGCTGGCTCATTGCATATGCCTGCGTAATGAACTCATAGGGGCACATACTACCTATTTATGTTATTTGGAGGACATGCTGCTTAATTGTGTTTTTCGGTAGACATACTGTCTACTGTAATGCAGACCCAATTGTTGCTTGCCCAGGACCCTATTTTATCTGAAGCCGAGCCCTGCATTGAAGAACTGTTTATGGATCTGTAGACCTTTTTAACTCTAGCTCCAAGGATTGTCTTGAGTCACTTGTGTGACCTTCAAGGCCCTTTTAAGGTGGCTATTAACAATACAATTTCTAGCGAAAAATCGTTTGAGCAATCAGATAATTCTGATCAGAAGTAAAATTGTTCACTACACCATCAACAAACCAATCTTTGCTTCCTATCTATCACAACCAACAAGAAAATCCAAATTTTGGTTCAACGAAAATCCAATCGGACGACTATTTTTATAATCGTTTATAATCGATTGTGCCTATCAATGGAGATTATTTACAACCAATCCGTTTTAACGATTTTTCGCTAGAAATTGGACCATTAGTGGGCACTTTTACACTATGGCGTTGCGGCAAGCTTTTTTTTTTACCACAAGAGGCCGCTATACCAATACAAATCTCGGGAGACTTCATACTTAATGCGTGCAATGGAAGTAGTAAAATCCGTCACAAAGTCAACAGTGCGTTACTGCATGAACCGTGCCTACTGCACGGATTATGCAGTAATGGAAGTCTATGGTGATGTAGTAAGTATGAACGATGGAGCGCGGTGCTGTGCGCATGGGCAGATCGACAGGGATTCAGTGACATACTTCCTGTCCAGCAGAGAGTACATCACTGAAAGGGGGCGGGACAATGCAGATGACCCTGTATGCACACTCTGCCGCAGATTCGTTTAAAATACTGATTCAGGCAGTGTGGTGATCCCATGGCACGCTGCCATACCAGGGAATCACTGCACCGCACAAGTGTAAAAGGAGCTTCAAGTAAGCTGTAGCTTCATTTTATTTATTTTAATTTCATGTATTATTTTTATTTCACTTTAAAACAGATTAGGGTATGTAGTGTACTACTTTTAAGCTGCATCTTTCATTTTTTTTTGTACTGACTTGGAAGAGAACTTACATAAATGTACAGAAATTACATGTCTGTGCACAGGCATGCCAGTACATTCTTTCATGCCTCAGCTAAAATGTACAATAGCTATAAACACTAAGGGCTCTTTCACATCTAGAACACGTGCAGGAGCCATTCTCATTACATGCGTTCTCGTTCTCGCAGGAGCCATTCTCATTACATGCGTTCTCGTTCTCGCAGGAGCCATTCTCGTTACATGCGTTCTCATTCTCGCAGGAGCCATTCTCGTTACATGCGTTCTCGTTCTCGCAGGAGCCATTCTCGTTACATGCGTTCTCGTTCTCGCAGGAGGCATTCTCATTACATGCGTTTTCATTCTCGCAGGAGCCATTCTCGTTACATGCGTTCTCGTTCTCGCAGGAGCCATTCTCGTTACATGCGTTCTCGTTCTCGCAGGAGCCATTCTCGTTACATGCGTTCTCATTCTCGCAGGAGCCATTCTCGTTACATGCGTTCTCGTTCTCGCAGGAGCCATTCTCGTTACATGCGTTCTCGTTCTCGCAGGAGCCATTCTCGTTACATGCGTTCTCATTCTCGCAGGAGCCATTCTCGTTATATGCGTTCTCGTTCTCGCAGGAGCCATTCTCGTTACATGCGTTCTCGTTCTCGCAGGAGCCATTCTCGTTACATGCGTTCTCGTTCTCGCAGGAGCCATTCTCGTTACATGCGTTCTCATTCTCGCAGGAGCCATTCTCATTACATGCGTTCTCATTCTCGCAGGAGCCATTCTCGTTACATGCGTTCTCGTTCTTGCAGGAGCCATTCTCGTTACATGCGTTCTCATTCTCGCAGGAGCCATTCTCGTTACATGCGTTCTCGTTCTCGCAGGAGCCATTCTCGTTACATGCGTTCTCGTTCTCGCAGGAGCCATTCTCGTTACATGCGTTCTCATTCTTGCAGGAGCCATTCTCGTTACATGTGTTCTCGTTCTCGCAGGAGCCATTCTTGTTACATGCGTTCTCGTTCTCGCAGGAGCCATTCTCGTTACATGCGTTCTCGTTCTCGCAGGAACCATTCTTGTTACATGCGTTCTCGTTCTCGCAGGAGCCATTCATATTACATGCGTTCTCATTATCGCAGGAGCCATTCTCGTTACATGCGTTCTCGTTCTCGCAGGAGGCATTCTCGTTACATGTGTTCTCGTTCTCACAGGAGCCATTCTCGTTACATGTGTTCTTGTTCTCGCAGGAGCCATTCTCGTTACATGCGTTCTCATTATCGCAGGAGCAATTCTCGTTACATGCGTTCTCATTCTCGCAGGAGCCATTCTCGTTACATGCGTTCTCGTTCTCGCAGGAGCCATTCTCGTTACATGCGTTCTCGTTCTTGCAGGAGCCATTCTCGTTACATGCGTTCTCATTCTCGCAGGAGCCATTCTCGTTACATGTGTTCTCGTTCTCGCAGGAGCCATTCTTGTTACATGCGTTCTCGTTCTCGCAGGAGCCATTCTTGTTACATGCGTTCTCGTTCTCGCAGGAGCCATTCTTGTTACATGCGTTCTCGTTCTCGCAGGAGCCATTCTCATTACATGCGTTCTCGTTCTCGCAGGAGCCATTCTCGTTACATGTGTTCTCGTCCTCGCAGGAGCCATTCTCGTTACATGCGTTCTCGTTCTCGCAGGAGCCATTCTCGTTACATGCGTTCTCATTATCGCAGGAGCCATTCTCGTTACATGCGTTCTCGTTCTCGCAGGAGCCATTCTCGTTACATGCGTTCTCATTATCGCAGGAGCAATTCTCGTTACATGTGTTCTCGCAGGAGGCATTCTCATTACATGCGTTCTCGTTCTCGCAGGAGCAATTCTCGTTACATGCGTTCTCATTCTCGCAGGAGCCATTCTCGTTACATGCGTTCTCGTTCTCGCAGGAGCCATTCTCGTTACATGCGTTCTCGTTCTCGCAGGAGCCATTCTCGTTACATGCGTTCTCGTTCTCGCAGGAGGCATTCTCGTTACATGTGTTCTCGTTCTCGCAGGAGGCATTCTCGTTACATGTGTTCTCGTTCTCGCAGGAGCGATTCTCGTTACATGCGTTCTCGTTCTCGCAGGAGCCATTCTCGTTACATGCGTTCTCGTTCTCGCAGGAGCCATTCTCGTTACATGCGTTCTCATTATCGCAGGAGCCATTCTCGTTACATGCGTTCTCGTTCTCGCAGGAGGCATTCTCGTTACATGTGTTCTCGTTCTCGCAGGAGCCATTCTCGTTACATGTGTTCTCGTTCTCGCAGGAGCCATTCTCATTACATGCGTTCTCGTTCTCGCAGGAGCCATTCTCGTTACATGTGTTCTCGTTCTCACAGGAGCCATTCTCGTTACATGTGTTCTCGTTCTCGCAGGAGCCATTCTTGTTACATGCGTTCTCATTATCGCAGGAGCCATTCTCGTTACATGCGTTCTCGTTCTCGCAGGAGCCATTCTCGTTACATGCGTTCTCGTTCTCGCAGGAGGCATTCTCGTTACATGTGATCTCGTTCTCGCAGGAGCAATTCTCGTTACATGTGTTCTCATTATCGCAGGAGCCATTCTCGTTACATGTGTTCTCGTTCTCGCAGGAGCCATTCTCGTTACATGTGTTCTCGTTCTCGCAGGAGCCATTCTCGTTACATGTGTTCTCGTTCTCGCAGGAGCCATTCTCGTTACATGCGTTCTCATTCTCGCAGGAGCCATTCTCATTACATGCGTTCTCGTTCTCGCAGGAGCCATTCTCGTTACATGCGTTCTCATTATCGCAGGAGCAATTCTCGTTACATGTGTTCTCGTTCTCGCAGGAGCCATTCTCGTTACATGTGTTCTCGTTCTCGCAGGAGCCATTCTCGTTACATGCATTCTCATTCTCGCAGGAGCCATTCTCGTTACATGCGTTCTCGTTCTCGCAGGAGCCATTCTCATTACATGCGTTCTCATTATCGCAGGAGCCATTCTCGTTACATGCGTTCTCGTTCTCGCAGGAGCCATTCTCATTACATGCGTTCTCATTATCGCAGGAGCAATTCTCGTTACATGTGTTCTCGTAGGAGCCATTCTCGTTACATGTGTTCTCGTTCTCGCAGGAGCCATTCTCGTTACATGCGCTCTCGTTCTCGCAGGAGCCATTCTCATTACATGCGTTCTCATTATCGCAGGAGCAATTCTCGTTACATGTGTTCTCGTTCTCGCAGGAGGCATTCTCGTTACATGTGTTCTCATTTTCGCAGGAGCCATTCTCATTACATGCGTTCTCGTTCTCGCAGGAGCCATTCTCGTTACATGCGTTCTCGTTCTCGCAGGAGGCATTCTCGTTACATGTGTTCTCGTTCTCGCAGGAGCCATTCTCGTTACATGCGTTCTCATTCTCGCAGGAGCCATTCTCATTACATGCGTTCTCGCAGGAGCCATTCTCGTCCTCACGTTATATGCCCTGCAGCATGTCGTCTGGATATTGCGGTGCAACGCAATCAGTGGCGGTAGTAATTAATTAACCCAACGGGAAAACGCCAGCTCCCGACGATTAAAAGCTCCCGGGTGCATCAAACCGCAACGCAGCGTCGGGTGTGAAAGGTAAAATGAAAGTCTATGGACTTTCATTTTACCTTGGGTAATGCAAAGTTTCGACTTTGCGCTAAAACACAGCAAATGGGCTCTGGTGTGAAAGAGACCTAAGCAAACACTATCCATGGTACAGGTTGTGCTTTTTGCTTATACCTTTTTCTCTGGTTGCCTTCTAAGCTGTTTTCAGAAGTGCTTTTCTTTCTTTCCTCACCATAGAGCATTTTTCATGCATTATCGGTATGCTTTTATAATTGGAGAAAGTTATTTTCTAAGCAGTTACCTGTATTCAAACACACCTTCAAGCCTTGTTCACATTGTGATCGGCTAGCGTGTCCGTCCGCGTTGGGCTGTTTTTGAGGCGTCTTTTTTTTCCGATTCCTGGCGCTTGGGTGGGCGATTCGTTTTTGTGCTTAGCGGTTTTCTAAGCGTTTTTTCCGAACAGTTTTGTAACTCACTCCCTGACGCAAGTCAGGAAGTGAACTCTTTGACCCGGAAAAGAATAAATACAATGTATTTATTGTTAACAACGCGTACACAATCGCAATTGCTACAGAAAGCGATTTTGTGAGCGTTTTGCATTTCTCCTATAATAATCGCCTCAAAAATGGAACACGCACCGCTTTGCTAGCCACACAGCGCACGATATGAACCTTCTCATAGACATTCATTGTCCACGCGGTTGGGGGGCGTTTTTAAAAACCGCCCGCGGGCGAATAAAAGTGTAAAACGCCTGCAGTGTGAACAAGCCCTAAAAAACAGTAATGCTTACACTGGGTATTGAACAGAATCCTGCTCCACCACCAATATAAAGTATATTACTGTTTAATTTGATAAATCTAAGGGTTATATGCATAATTATTGGGTTATATATATTCACATGTCACCTAAAATAAAGACACTCGCATTTTCCAGCTGAATTTACTTAATGCTGCTTATAACAGTAAATACTTTTAAATTCATTCAGGTATAACTTTTCCACTGCATTCCAAGCTAATTGGCGTCCACATGTTATCAGCTGTAATCATTTTGATTGGTTCAGCATGAAAACAGCTATTCCTGGAGTCTTCCAGTGCTTGGTAGCGCAATTGAAAGCAAACAATTAACTATGGGTGGTAAGGGACTGTGAAAAGATCTGAGGAATAAAATCAGATACAAGTTAGGAGGCTGATACAAAAATAATTTCAAAGGAGCTCAATTAAGTTTACTACAACCCTACTGAATCAGGCTGTCTCTCCAAACTGGATAGAGGAATGAGGAGGAAACCAGGAAGTAAGGCTGCCAAGAAGCTCATGGCAATTTTAATACATAGACAAGAATATGGCAACAAGTTGTGGTTATGTGCATGGGACATCAATATCACAAGTGCTACTCAAATATGGTTTGTGTGGGAAGGTTGCATCAAAACAGAAAGGCCACATTAAGTCTCTCTCTGTGGAGTTTTCTACTATAAAGAATCTGAAGCCAAATGGAAAAAGTTGTTATGAACAAATGAGACCAATATTGAGACCAATTTATATGTCTAGCAGAAAAGCAATACAACTACCATCCAAAGAGCACTACACCTACAGTAAAGCATAGTCATGGTAGCATCTTGTTGTGGGAGCAGCAGGGAATATGGAGCTTGACAAAGCAAAATGGATGGGGCAACATATCACCACATTTGCAAGGCTCTTATTTGCTGGTCAGGATCACATGTCGCTTCTGGATCCGGAATAGACAAAAGCAGGAAGTGATCACAGCAAATCAAAATGTCTGCATTCTTCTCTGTGTGCTCTGCCACACGTAAGCAACTCTCTAAAGAGGCCCCATAGAGACATATAGCAGAACTGGGGCATAAGAATAGCCCCCACAACCCCTGCTGTCATGGGGTGCCCCAAGGACTAGGGGGGCCTGGATGCAAAGCATGGCAGCAGAAGCGACATACGTTACCAATCCTTCTCTTACAGTGTAATAGGAAGAGTTCTATTGCTGTCACTAATGCTGGGAATACACCATGAGACTTTTTGACAGATAGATGGTTCGATAGATAATTTCCGACAGGTTCGATCTGATTTTCGATCGTTTTCCTGACCAATTTCTCATAGAAGTGAATGTAAATCTATCAGAAAAACGATTGGAAAATTGATTGGAAAACTGATCAGACAGTAAATCTGCTGAAAAATCTTATTGTGTATTCCCAGCATTAGTTCCTATTGCTTTGACTAGAAAAGGTCAGATTGAAGCTATGGCGATCCCAGGGACACATGGACCGTAACAGAAATTACTAATTTTACCCACTGTATACAAAACGAACCAAAAGTTTTTGGTTACTTAAATTACACTATGACTCAAATGTATAGCAGTTAAAAAAGAAAAAAGGTTTGAAATAAAATAGCAGCCACATGATTACTGGGCTTCTCCTATAGCAAACAAGCAGGTTCACTTGCAGTCTGAGAAGTTCTCTCCCCCCCCCCCCCCCCCCCTTCCCAAATTACACTGTGTAAAATGGAGATAAGTGGTACTAACCCATAATTCAGTCCCCATCCTATGACTTGAGATTTCTCTCACACATAAGTAGGTGCAATAACTTTTTCCATCCCACTGGTATGGCCATTTGAGAATATCAGCTATCTAGTCACACAGCAGGAACTTTCCAAGGTGCTGAACCTGTTCTGCAGCAGGCATGGCATGTTGTGCATTGAAGGAAGCTTTGAAAAACAATGTCTCCAGACATAGGGGGTGGTAATGAGAAATAAGAAACAGTACTAAACGCACATAGGTCCACTTGCTCTTTTTACCATCCTATGGCTGTAAGAGTTGGGGAAGGGAAGGTGCCCTGCAAGGAAGGGAATAAATCCATCCTACCCTGCCAGGCACATTGACTATTAGGGATGCTTGGTAATTTAGGGTAGTAGAAGGTACATATTACTCCCAGTGGCAGTGGGTCTCTTCCTGCTTATTACCAGTCCCCCTATGCCTGGGGACTGGAGCCGGTATTCACGTGTTAATCAGTGCAGGACATTTCCATTCAGAAAACAAAGCTTTTTCATGTATGCACAGTTCCCAATAATCAGGGGAGCTCGGATATCCCTTTTCAAAATCCGAATTGATCCGGATCCGGATACCCAGATATCCGCGTTCATGCGGATATCCAAACGCATTATCCGGGCTATCCGGGTGGATTCGGATATCTGGATAGAAAAAACGGAAGTGCCCTTTAAATTGCCTTAAAAACTTGTTTTAGGGTAAATGAGGCATGTAGCATCATTATTTTTTAAAGGGGAACACTAATTGATGATGTGGGGACTTAAACCCCCCCCCCCCCCCTCCAAAAAAAAATGGCTGTCAATCAACATTAGGCCTAGGCTCCAGACAGCTGTCGTGCAGCCCACATTGTGTCCAAAGTACAACTGCACAACTAGGACATGGCAGTTTTCAGACAAGACACCTCCGAAAAATTACGCAACAATTGTGTTTTGGGTTAAATATAGGTGGTATCAGTGGCCTGTGGCACCCTGGCCTGGCGGTGGGAGCTGCACAGGCAGCAGGACCAGGGCAATGCAGCAGCAGCAGGTGTAACGTGTGGGGCCAAGAGCATGCCGGACGTGGCACGTGGCAATTGGCACTTAGCACGTGTCATGTGGCACTTGCCACGTGTCACTTGCCACGTGGCACTCTAATCTTTATTCCCATCCTTTAATTAGATCTATTTTTTATTTTAAAATGTTAATGTGAAGGAAAATGAAACTGGACCGAAAGGACCAGTGTGGTCTGAATTATAAAACAGCATATTTATTTTATGAAAACGTTATGGTATGCGTGATTAAGGGTGTGCAGGAGGTGTGGCTAGGGGTGTGACAGGGGTGTGGCCTATGTGTCCCTCTTTTTTATCTCAAAAAGTTGGGAGATATGGCTAAATAGCTAAAGTTTTACACATAAGGTGCCCATACACTTACACGATTTCCCACCGATAGACAGCAGATTCGATCACTGTGATCGAATCTGCTGTGAAATCGATGCGCAAATGCTGACCAAACAACCGATTTCCGTCCAAAATCGATCTATCTCGACGATCTGTCCGCGAGGGTTGGGAGTGTGTCGATAGCGGCGTTCGAATATTCGACGACCGACGCTAGCGGCAATACATTACCTGTTCCGCCTGCGCCTGTCCCCGCTGTCCCTTCTCCGCGCTGGGCTCCAGCTGGCTTCACTTACTTCCTGAAGTTTAAACAGTAGAGCGCCATCTACTGTTTAAACGTCCCCCGACAGGAATTAAAGAGAAGCTGAAGCCCAGAGTGGAGAAGAGACAGCGGATACCGGGGGAGTCGCACCGGCCGGATCAGGTAATGTATGCTGGGGGCGGAAGCTCCACAGATTGTGAATTGGTTTCATAGTGAAATCAATTCAAAATCTGTTTGCAGTGTAGGCAGCCAATAGATCCCTCTTTGATCAAATTCGATCACAGAGGGATCTATCTGCTCGTCGATCTGGTGGCAATCGATTAGTGTAAGGCAGCCTTTAGCTTTGTTCATGCAAATTAATTCCATTTTAGCTGATCGCATCTCTTAGTATTGTTATACGATTGATACTTTGCTAGTGTCTTTAAAACAATGCACGAAAATAAAAGCAAGGCACTAAAATATGTGAAAAAATAAAAATAAATAAAATTAACCCCGAAAACCATAAAGTCCACATCATTAACAGTAATACTGTATAGTAGTAATTGACAATCTTGTGTGAGCTTATCTTGCAATTCCATACTTCATTGCCTGTTCTATCTGAGCTTTATCACTACACATGTTTTGTGTGCTGCACGTAATTTATTATGCATATATTGGAAAACAGATACCATACCGTTGATGCCTCAATTAATAAAAAACATTCAATACAACTTAAGAATTTGAATGGCACATCAGAAGCAGAGAACATGTGACAGCTTTAGATGGAGACCTCTTTCGATTATTCCTGCAGTAGAAATAAACTCAGTCAATGGAAAAAGACTATTTTCAGGCATTTTTATGAAGTCAAACTTTCCAGTTTCGCGCTCTGATGTTTCCTCCTAGTATAAGTATAACACTGCTGCCCTCTACTGGCCAGAATTGGAAAAGCAACCATCCAAGAAATTTATTCAGGAAGTTTTGGATCGGGACGATACCATTTAAAGAGAATCTGTACTCTAATATTCTTACAATAAAAAGCATACCATTCTATTCATTATTTTCTCCTGTGCCCCTCTGTGCTGTTTCTGCCACTCTCTGCTGCAATCCTGGCTTGTAATTAACAGTTTTAGGCAGTGTTTACAAACAAACTAACCAGCTTCTAATAGGCTCAGCTAAGCATAGTGTATGAGTCATTCAGAGTATGCAGGGGGCCTGCAGAGGGTGTGTATCGCTTCTACCAATCACAAGCAGCCCTGCACATTCCACACAATCAAGCTTTAGCCCGACAAACAGGACAGAGGAAAGATACATTGATTTATTACAGAGACAGTGCAGTTAGGAAAGACTGCAGTAAGCCAGAGCAGATTAGAACAGGCATAGGAACTTATAGGATAGAAGAACTAAGGCTGAAAAAATTGTTACAGAGTCTCTTTAAAGAGACTCTGAAGTCTCATAAAATGCCACTTTTTAAGTAATATTTATGTTCAGCAGTTTCGCCCTAACTAAAACGCCACATCCCCACGGCAGATTGCTAAATTTAAACCCCCCAAATCTTATGCTAGGTACACACCACCATACAAATTTCTGTTAGATTTTCTGTTAGATTTACCTGCCAGATAGATCTAACCATCTATCTGCCTAGCAATTAGGCATTGTTCTACTCAGCAGGAGATAAGCAGAAGACAATGCAGCAGAGATAATGATCAGTCTCTAGTAGAGACTCTCTACAGAAGATAATCTAACAGAAAAAATCTAAAGGGGGCCATACACTAGGCGACCAACCAACCAATCGACCATCCAATTCGATTATTATAATCGAATTGGATGAAAATTGGTGCTGCCAAGTGCATGCCTGACCGACAAAGCGATCAATTTCGTGACAGACATTGGCCGCACAGTCGATCGCGCATGTTGGAAAATGTCAGGCCGAGGTTGGTTGGGTGCGCGGCGGTACGGCGGCCGAATTGCGAACGAGCAACGAGATGACTAAACCCCCGCCGCTGCCACCGCAATGTATAAATGAATGTAGTGTGTAGTGCATTCATACATTACCTGTCCGGTGTTCGCCTCCACGCGGTTTCTGTCCATCTCCGGGTTCCGCATACACGCCGGCGGCACTATGACGTCACGAAGGCACATAGCGGCTGACGTCAGATGCTATGCGCCACTAGCATGTATGCGGCTTACCCGGCGAGATGGACGGATGGACCCAGCGAGCTGCTACAGGACAGGTAATGTATGCATGCGCTACACAACATACATTTATACATTTTGGGGGCAGCGGCGGGGCGGACGCGGCGGCTCAGCAGATTCCCTGATGATTTCATGCTGAAATCGGACGGAAATCGGACTGTAGTGTATGGGCAGATTCAATTAGAGACAAATTTATTTCTAATCAGATTTGATTAGAGATAACTTTGTCTATTGGTCGAATCTGCCCATATTCGTTCTAATGTATGGACACCTTTACAGAAAATTGTATGGTGAAATCTAACAGAAAATTGTATGGTGTGTACTAGGCATTGGGGCAAAAATCTACAACTTTCTTGGTCATGGATTTTGCTGCCTCGGGAGGCAGCTCTGCCTCCATTCACGTCAATCCCTGCGGATCTCCGCCTCTCCCCTGCCCCTCTCAGTGAAGGAAGACTGAGAGGGGCGGGGAGAGGCGGCGATCAGCGGGGATTGAAAAGCATGGAGGCCGAGCTACTGCCCAAAGCTCTGCCTCTATGAGGAAGTGATCCCCGCATTTTCCCACGGGGATTTTGGGGGGGGGGGGTTAAATGTAGCGATCTGCCGCGGGGATGCAGCGTTTTAGTTAGGGCGAAACTGCTGAACAGGAATGTTACATAAAAAAGTGGCATTTCATGACACTTCAGACTCTCTTTAATGGCTATCTCAAAAAAAAAAATAGAGTAAGCTTTTAGCTAATAAGCCTTCTTCAGACTCTATTCCTGTAGACTGGAAAATATTACAACACAGTTTATATGCATTGAACATCAGAAGGAGGTACATAGATTTTGTTTACAAACATAAATATGTGTCACTCAGATGCATTCATTACAGCAGGACATCAAAAGGGTTTTTGCAAGGATATTTGCTAATCCCTCAACTGTAGTGAATTATCAATAGATAAGCATGACATGTCTACGAATCACCTGGAGAGATCACCAATTCAGAGTTCACAGGTTGGAAACAGAGTAGATACGATACCTATTCTAGGCCTAAATTGTCTTATTTTTTTCTTGATCTCCCTTCTATTTTTTTGCCCCGAACTACTATTTTTGGTAAAGTTCCTCTTTACCAAAACTGCGCTGTGCATGCACAGTATGTCCTCTCGGGAGGCTTGTGACCTCGCTCTCCGCGGACCCAGAGTGCTGTACATGCAATCTCCCACGCCATGACATGCCAAAAGGTCATACTGCACATGCAGTATGTCCCGGTCAGAGGGCCCCAAATATGCCGACCAGGACCCTCACAGGCCTCAATTCACTAAGCTTTATCAAACACTTTATCAAACGTTTGATAATTTTCCTCATGGGTAAAATCTAATTTTGAATTCACTAAGGTGTTATAGATTTATTGAACGTTTAAAACATTCGATAAATATATAACACCTTAGTGAATTCTAAATTAGATTTTACCCATGAGGTAAATTATCAAACGTTTGATAAAGTGTTTGATAAAGCTTAGTGAATTGAGGCCACAATGGGAGGAAATACAAACAAACAAAGGCATATGCTTGGCCACGGGAGGTGTGGTAAGCCTATGCACACCTCCCCACACACTCACAAACCGTGTCAATTACAAGATTCATGTAGGACTAAGGTATCCTATAAAGTGGACCCACATTAAAAATAAAAGATTTTCAGAAATAAAATCTATTTTCTAAATTATAATAATAAATCAATGCCTTTTTTAAGCTGCATGATGACAAATATAAAATATTTTACATTTATTGGTGGAAGCCCTCCCTTCCTTTCATATTGCCGGGACAGAACCCGGCAAATTGGTGGAGTAGGTGGTGTTCGGCACAGGAGGAATTGCTAATGGCTGCCACCTGTATAACCCTAGTTATGAAAAGAGAAGGGTGAAAAGCATGCACTGAAATGCTCATAGGCTTGAAGGAGTGTTTATTATCTTTGTATGTATCAGAGTGGTGCAACTAAATATTTTGAATTAAAAAAATGTTTGGTTAGGGTCCGCTTTAAGCTGTGTCCATAGAAACAAAAATGTGCAGGCTCTGGGAGACCAGTTTTGCTATCATTAATATCGTACTTTGGCCTCAATTCATTAAGGGCCATTTGGTAAATTAAAACAATTCTAGTGCAGAAACCTTCTCCGCTCTAGCAAAGCCCCCTTCCTTGTCAAGGACAAGGGAGTCATCCCCAAACCAATGCTAGGAGGGCGGTAACTACCTACACATGTGGATGTTAGTCCTGGGGGGATCTGAGAGCCCCATTGATAATAAGAGTACCAAACAGAAGTCCATCCTCAAGTCCTACGTAAATAGGTAAATGGTGTGTTCCATCTCTACAGTATACTTCATTCTTCCTCTTTTACCTTGTCTTTTTCAGTTTCCTGCCTTCTGTACACTTGATTGCATCATCACCTCGCCTCCCCCAAGGACCAGAACTAGTGATGGTTATGTCTAGAAGAACTCATGGGGAAGCATGTGATTTGTTTGACCAGCTGATAGATTTGCAAAGCTCTGATTTTCTGTGGTCACATCCTGCTTTAGCACATACTAATGAATAGCAAATCAGAGACTTACATATCTATCACCTAACCAAACTGATCATATGCTTCTCCATGAGTTCTCCTAGACATGACCATCGCTAACCAGAACTACCATAAGGGCAACCTGTGCAATTGTCCTAAGGCCCCAAGAGCTATCAGGTCCTCCACAAGTCTACCCCGACTTGTGCTTCCTGGGGACCCTGCAAAATATTCGGCATGATAACAACGTAATAACATGTGCTGGGCCCAAAACATGTGCTGGGCCACTGAGAAGACGTGCTCCTGCGAACATGAAGACGAGAGCGCAAAGACTAATGGAGCCAAAAACTTTGCAGGGGCCCCTGAAAGCACTATAAAGTTGGTGGAGAGATCTAGGGGTGACCTGGCAGCTGTCTGGGGCCCTGGGGGGTGAATTTGTTTCCCAGGGTGCCAGGTTGCATTTGCCCCAGGTCCCAATTGCAGATAGTTTTCTGATGTGCTTAGTCTATCAAATGAACATACCTGTATTGCTTGAAGCTATCTTACCATGCATATGGGTCTGATTCACATAGTAGTGGTAAAATTCCTGTACGGAAGTAACCAACAGCAATTTTACCAGTTCTTATACTGGTTATGTAGCACCCGTTGCATAAATAGGGAAATTCATGTTATCTAGATAAGGTGTGCATTGCTAGTGTAACGTAAAACAACCCCATAGTATGTTATCCACATGTGAATTTTTGTACTTGGGTTGCTGGATGTAACAGTTGTATTAATTATGTACTATACAGTATATAAAAGTTCATTTATTTCAGAAATTCAACTTAAAGGGATACTGTAAGGGGGTCGGGGGAAAATGAGTTGAAGTTAACCGGGGCTTCTAATGGTCCCCCGCAGACATCCTGTGCCCGGGCAGCCACTTCCCGATGCTCCGGCCCCGCCTCCGGGTCACTTCTGGAATTTCAGACTTTAAAGTCTGAAAACCACTGCGCCTGCGTTGCCGTGTCCTCCCTTCCGCTGATGGCACCAGGAGCGTACTGTGCAGGCCCAGTATGATCTGTGTCTGCGCTGGGTAAATTCAACTCATTTTCCCCTGACCCCCTTACAGTATCCCTTTAAGGTGAAACTAATATATGAAATAGATTAATTACATGCAAAGCCAGCTATTTCAAGCCTTTACTTTTTTTTTTTTATTTTGATGATTATGGCTTACAGCTTATGAAAACCCCAAAATCAAAATCTCAGACTATTAGAATATTGTGAAGATGTTCAATACTCTAGGCTCAAAGTAAGTATTTTAGACTCTAATTAGCTAATTAATCCAAAAACACCTGCAAAGGGTTCCTATTTCATATATTAGTCTCATATTAGTCTTTTAAAGGACTACTGTAGGGGGGTTGGGGGAAAATGAGTTGAACTTACCCGGGGCTTCTAATGGTCCCCCGCAGACATCCTGTGCCCGCGCAGCCACTCACCGATGCTCCGGGCCCCGCCTCCGGTTCACTTTTGGAATTTCCGACTTTAAAGTCGGAAAACCACTCAGCCTGCACAGCCGCAAGCTCCCTCCTGCTGACATCACCAGGAATGTATTGCGCAGGCCCAGTATGGTCTGTGCCTGCGCAGTACGCACCTGGTAATGTCATCGGGAGCGAGGACATGGCCATGTAGGCACAGTGGTTTTCCGACTTTAAAGTCTGAAACTCCAGAAGTGAACCGGAGGCGGGGCCGGAGCATCGGTGAGCGGCTGCGCGGGCACAGGATGTCTGCGGGGGACCATAAGAAGCCCCTGGTAAGTTCAACTCATTTTCCTCCGACCCCCTACAGTAGTCCTTTAAGTAAAATTACTGAACTAAATGGACTTTTTGCACAATATTCAAATTTTTCGAGTTTCGCCTGTCTGCGAGCTGCAATACCTCTTTACCACGAGGAGAGGGAGTCTTAGTGTAGAGGTAATTGTTCTGTAAACATGTTTCAGCTTCCATGAAGTAGCCACATGATCAGATTCTGGATACCAAAGGTTACTTTGACAAATTTATAATGAAATCCATGTACAGCAGAGTACCATTTATCCAGAACACAACTAACCTGAAGTCTCAACCAACCAGAACAAATCTTCGGCAGTACTATAGTGGTGAAGGCCAATTGTTTTAGGCCTTTTGTTGGCTCTGCTGTGCTGAAACACTGGGTTCCACTTCCATGCCCCTCACAAGGTTAATATACTTTCAAATACCGTATTTTAACATTTAATAGAAAGTTCAGCAGTTATTAATACCCCAACCCATTTCTCCTACCCTCCTCCCTTTACCTGCTTTTTCCTCTCTCCCTCACCAAAGCCGCCTGACTTTTGAGCCTCCCAACATCCCAATGTACATTTAAGCTGTTCCAACCTGTACCAAACAGCACATTTATATGAAGACACGAGATCTTGTATTTCTGTTGGAGCAAAGTTATAAACAATAAATGCTTTCCACCTGATAGATCTTTTGTTGTCTATTTCTTTTCTTATGTTTGCATAATTTTAGAGAGAGCAGCCATTTCTGACTGCTGTGTTCCAGGCTTAAAGAAATCAGAAAGATTGGCTATAATGCTGTCTACCTTTTGCCATTGATAGTGGTCATAACTAAGCCAATGGGCTCTGGAAGGATGCTGAAGGAGGAGTGCACTGGTCAGATAGGTGAGAACGCTCTGCTGTGTGCACTCTGCAACAAATCGAGGCCTCGGAAGGGCCTCCATTATTTGTCACAGCATGCCTATAGTGATTCCCCTTAAAGTGAACCTAAAGTCAGTAAAAAAAAACGAGATTAACTCACCTGGGGGTTCCCTCAGCCCCCTGCAGACGATCGGTGCCCTCGCAGCTCCGCTCCGATGTCCCAGGACCCGCCGGTGAGCACTTCCGGTTTGGCCGTCACCGGTCGACAGGCATGGGAACGCGAGTGATTGTTCGCGTTCCCAGCCTGTATATCGCCCCCTATGCTGCTATTGCGACCTCCTGGCCGCAATAGCAGCATAGGGGGCGATATACAGGCTGGGAACGCGAACAATCACTCGCGTTCCCATGCCTGTCGGCCGGTGACGGCCAGACCGGAAGTGCTCGCCGGCGGGTCCTGGGACATCGGAGCGGAGCTGCGAGGGCACCGATCGTCTGCAGGGGGCTGAGGGAACCCCCAGGTGAGTTAATCTCGTTTTTTTTTACTAACTTTAGGTTCACTTTAAAGAACAAGCGACACCCATGCTAACCTAGAAATAAAAAACACATATATAAGTAGATAAATACTAGTTCTACTTACATAACAGATGCATTGTGCTATCCACGTAATGATTCCTGTGAGTTTTTTAAAGGAAAAGCAGAAAATCCTATTCTAGGCAGTGGCCATTTTGCCAAGCTAATGCTGACATCATATCCTCCCTGACTCTTGTTTTCCCCCCTTCCCTCTCTTGCTCATTGTGTATTCATTAGCTGCCCTCCTCCCAGAGTCTTCAGACACTCCCACTGAGGTGTATACTAGGAAGTGCACTGTCTTATCTTCCAATCGCTGAGTCACCTCAACCTTGCTTGTAAACACAAGTGATCAGAGGGTGTTTCAACTTAAGCAGCTAGATAGGGAAATAAATGGAAGAGGAGGAATATATTATAGATAAAAAGAACCCCCAGCATTCAACAGTTTGGCACTAGGGCCAGTGCTCCTAAAGTATGTGATAACTCCAAACCATAACAGCAGAAAAAGTTTTGCAAGTTTTAAATGCAGGATTAGCATCTTTATCACTTAATACACTCTCTCAGACCAGTTGCTGTTGAAATTTGATTTTTATGGTGACAATACCGCTTTAAAGAGGAACTGTAACAAAGGATTGAACTTCATCCCAATCAGTAGCTGATACCTCCTCTTTCCACAAGAAGCCTTTACCTTTTCTTGAATAGATCATCAGGGGCAGAGGCAGACATAGGCCCGTGCAAGCCGTGCAGCCGCACAGGGTCCCCATGTCCTCTAGGGCCCATGCAATTGCACCTGTTATGCTGGGAATACAAGATAAGATTTTTCAGCAGATTTACTGTCCGATTTTCCAATTGTATTCCTGATCTATTTCCATTCACTTCTACGAGAAATCGATCAGAAAAACAATCGAAAATCAGATCAGACATGTCGGAAATTATCTATCGAACCATCTATCTGTCAAAAAATCGCATGGTGTATTCCCAGCATTGGGGCCTGTTTATTCTCTAGACTTTTCTCCATGTATTTCTCACGGAAATTTAAGAGAAACAATGATAATAACTTGTACCCCGGTTATATACAAGTTTAAAATGTGTGCCACATTAATACAGTGCCTACAGAATGTGACCTAGTCTCATGTGCTTTTATCTTATCAGCATTGTTTGGATCCAACCATGATCTGTTATGACCATGGCCACTTACATGGGGCCCACTTCATTTATTCTGCACCGGGGCCTATCGTTGTCTTTATCCACCACTGATCAGGGGGGTCTGTATGACTGATATTGTGGTGAAATCCCACGCACGGTGTGATCCTGATATATCTTCTAGGAAGCCTTGTTGCATTGTGGGAAATAATGACTGTTTCCAACAGGCAAGCAACCAGTATCTCCCTCTTTGCCTATGTACTGTATATCCATAAAAAAACATCCTTTTAGCCTATCGCATTGTTAGGGGGTGTGGTTATAGACAGGGCAGGGCCAAGGCAGAGGCGAGAGAGTCTCCAGCCTCAGGGCACAGTGTAGGAGGGGGCACACATCTCACTCAGCTATCATTCCCCTATTATGTTTGAAGCAGAGAGAAATAAGAAAAGGGAATACATGGCATGGACTGCAAGACATATAACTAGAGATTAAGGTGTTGGGGGCCCTGGGGAGCGTCTTAGTCTAATAGCAATCAGTGTGTGATGGGATGGCTGGGGTGGGAGGGATGGAGGGGCGCACTCTGGTGTCTCAGCCTTGGGTGCTGGAGGACCTTGTCCCGGCTCTGGTTATAAATAATGGTAGTTGGTGCTGGTTTTTTTTCATGTCTGCCAGTAGTAAAGATGATTATGTGCAGGCTGAATGTGGATCATACAAAATGAACAAATTACATGGTGAATATCAATAATTTCTGTATCCCGCTTCTATTTTTTAACTTCTCACTTTGCAATGTATTGATTTATTTATTTGCCTTTTCGCTAAAGTTTCTCTTTAACCCATTAGCAACTTCAGTAGAGTTACCTCATTTGAGATAAGTGCAATGCTTTTGACTTCAATCGGCAAACCTGGTTGTGCTCTAAATTCGTGAAATGCTTTGATCACTCTGTCTCTACTAGCAAAACATATAGAAACTGAAAGCAGAAGTCCTCTGTTATTGTCTCACACTGCCCTCTAGTGACAAGTGGCCATAAATACACATTACAGCAGTACTAATTAGAAGCATGGGAATGTAACAAATAAGAAATTTAAAAAAAGTGCTAAAATAAATTGCCCAGGAACACTTGCAAGCCTCTAAATACATTGGCTGCTAAAGGGTTAAGGGGGAAGACTTGCAGCGGCACATACAGTCGACTTTGGGGCCCTAGGCGATTATCCAGTTTGGAAGTGCTGTTCCTGCTGCAGAAAGATTCATGCAGCACTGATATATGTTTGTAGCAATTTTAAAAAAGAGAGAAGATTTAGGAGAACATAAATAATACTCTCCAATCAGAGGTCAGGACAAATTCTGCGCTCCTCTGTGCTTTATCAGGAATCAGGTCCATAGAAGAGAAAGATAAAAGTGATGGAAGGATGAGTATATATTAGTACATAGGGAAGGCAGCTCCCCTCTGACAGACATATATTTACTTTGCTAGTTCCTGGAATTACATCTGGCACAGCTAACTCACGCAGTTATTGTCTTAGAAGGGAACAAATTCCATTAAAGCTCAGTAAGAAGAGCTGTGCATTTTATTCTGATAATTATCATTAATGCAAATTGAATTATCTCTTATTTGTTCCTCTCCTTGCCTGTAATAAGAGTTCATTCCTAAAAAAAAAGTAAGTACTGTAATTTCCGCACACACTGGCATATGCAGGCATGCTCAAATCCGTATTCGGGAGATACCCGGATACTTCTATAAACCTGTGCGGGGGGGGGGGGGGGGTCAATCTTACCTGTCTGACGTCTTCTTGCTCCGTCCCTCGGCGCCTCCCACGATGCGCTCCACGCGGCGATCTTGTGACTTCAAGCACTTCCTCTTTCCGGGTTGAAGGAGGAAGTGTTTGGAGTCACGCAATGCCCGTGGAGCGCATCGTGGGAGGCGCCGAGGGACGGAGCAAGAAGATGTCAGACAGGTAAGATTGCCCCCCCCCCCCTGCATAGGTTTACTGGGAGATTTCCGGATAGAACTACCCGGGCATCTCCCGAATTCGGATTTCAGCATGCCTGGGCATACGTACAGTGTGCTGGGGCTGAAACATGTATGCACAAGGAAGAGGAAAGACGTCCAAGAAAACAGCACCAATCAGATGTAAATGTTGAAAAAATATTGATACAAGATCTTTATTATAACATGATCAATAATAGTTCAATACTTTGTGATAGTACAATGCAGTTACAAACACATTAAACACCCCAATAATACTCTGCCATTGCATAATAACCAAATTGATTTTCCTGGTGCCTCCATGGCATCATAACAGCTGGGTTAGCTCCGCCCCCTAACCCCATAGGACAAAGATTTCTATAAGTTACCTCCTTATCTGCGGCCCCATATTCTTTTTTTCTGTCCTCCTTCAGGACATAGGTTTCTATGCGGTGTCCCTTTAAAATTTAAACTTTTCCCAGCAGGTTTACCTTTTCCTGCTGGATGACTTTGTGTTGAATGCTAAACGCTTCTGAACAAAGGATCCGGGTGCCTGTACCGGAATCCGTGTCCAGAGTTCACAATGTGGCTAGGTCACGTGCGTGCAAGCTGTAGGTATCATGTTATCTTTACCTCCGTTAGGATCCTTTTTAATCTAGTTTCTATTTATCTGTGCGACGCAAACATTCCGATTTATATTATATTGGTGGTTCAGTGGTATAGGTACTGTCTCTTACCAGCAGGGATTGACAGGCGGCGGGGATCAGCTCGGCGTCTTCCTGGTCCCATCAGCCTTTCAGTGACGTCTCTAGTGCACGTGCGCGCACGAGCCGGTGGATTTTGTGTAGGAGCAGGGCAGTGGGCGTTGCGCGGCTCGGCCGGTGACGTGTTGCCCTTCTATGCGTGCCGTCTGCCATGTTGCTTCAGGGCAGACGGGCGGCTACACTGAGCATCCTCAGGACCGGGGGAGGTCCTGAGTGTATTTAAGCAGCCACTAAAGCGCTCTTCTCCGAGCTAGGAGCTGGAGACGCTGGTGGATGACTGCTTGAGTATAGCAGCACTAGTTTTCTGCAGGTACTTCCCTGAGTTAAGCACGGGTATTATTAAAGTATATGTAGATATTCCTGTTGAGACGGGGTCAATCTAATTATTCCAAGAGCAACAAGTCTGCTACAACCAGCCAGGAGACCCTAGAGAAATCTTTTTGAAGGTATGCCCACCCACACCGGTCAAGTAGGGACAAGACTCACCTTGTTCACCCAGATGTGGGTGGAGAAAACAACAGACTCTTGGACTCTAAACACTGTCAAGCACGGCCACAACTGTATATTCAAGAGAAAACCACCGAACATGTTTATACAAACAAGAATTCCTCAAAATCAGGAAAAAAGACGATGTGTATTTCAATATGTGGAATCATTAGTAGCGCAAAATGCAATAGAAGAGGTGCCACTACATCACAGATTCGGAGGGGTGTATTCCAGAGTTTTCCTGGTAAAGAAAAAAATGGAAGACTGGAGACCAATGATAGACCTCAGAATGCTGAACAAACATATACTACTTCAAAAATTTAAAATGGAATCCTTACAATCCATAACATAATTAGTTCTGGAAGGAGACTTCATGCTTTCAATAGATCTAAAGGACGCTTATCTCCATGTACCAATACACCAACAGTTCAGAATGTTTCTAAGGTTCCATTTTGCAAATATCCACTTCCAGTTCAAAGCACTACCGTTCGGTCTATCCACATCCCCAAGGGTATTTACAAAAATACTGCAAATAACGATCGCACTCATCAGAGAAAAGAAGATACGCATATTCCATTATTTAGAGGACATACTAATCCTGGCACAATCAGAGACAGAACTTCTAATGCACAGAGATATAGCCCTCACTCTTCACCAAGAGATGGGGTGGTGCATAAACTGGGAAAAAAGTCAGTTACTTCCTACAAAAAAGATGGTCTACTTAGGAGCACTGTTTGACACGACTCGGACCATAATATCTCTGGCGGAAGAAAAAGCTTGCCACTTAGTGAACACTGTGAAGAAACTAATTCAATCAACCTGGGTTATAGCCAGACAATGTCTCAAGGTACTGGGACTGATGGCCTCCACTATCCCGACAGTGAGGTGGAGTCATTGGCATATGAGATCGCTACAATGTCACTTTCTGAACACCTGGAACAAAACAAATCTGTCTCAGAAAATATATATGCCGTGGGAAATAAAAGAAGATCTGAAATGGTGGATAGACATTCACAATCTTATACAGGGGAAGACGTTCTTAATCCCGAATTGGATTGTGATAACAACCGATGCCAGTGCATGGGGTTGGGGAGCCCACTGCCAAGGCCAAATGATAGCAAGACAGGATCATACCCCTTCCAATATATTAGAATTGAGAGCCGTTCGGATGGCACTGTTGAAACTAACTCCAGTATTGAGCAAGCAGTCAGTGTTAGTGATATTGGACAACAGTTACAGGACAACTGTCTCTTATATAAAGAGACAAGGTGGAACTCACAGTCGAACTCTGTTAGAAGAAGTAAAACCTTTAATGGCTTGGGCTCAAGAGAAATATTTTAGAAATCTCTGCAACATGTATTCCTGGCAAGGAGAATTTGACAGCGGATCGATTATCCAGGGGATGGCAGAACAACAATGAATGGTCTCTGTAGACAGCGGAGTACGACAGGATAGTGAAAATTTGGGGCCTACCCGAAATAGATCTTTTTGCCTTCAACCATGGCGGCCAACATTAGTTTATGCGTTTCCTCCAGTTCCATTGATTCTACATTTCTTGAAACGTTTCGAGTGGGAAAACTTGACAGCTATTGCCATAATACCGAACTGGCCGAGACGAATATGGTATCCACTCCTACTCCAACTCAACACGATGGAGCCAATCAGGCTGAAAGTGACCAAACAATTATTGACTCAAGGGAACACGTGTCATCTGAATCCAGACAGACTATTGTTAACGGCATGGAGGCTGAAAGGTCAAGGTTAGAACAATTAGCATGTGCAGAATCTGTAATACAAACACTGTTAAAGTCAAGGAAAGCAACAACTAATGCTATCTATTCCAGAGTGTGGGGAGAATTTCAAGAATTTCTAAAGGAACAAAACCTTGATACTTCAGACATAAGAACTAACCACATCATTTCCTTCCTACAAAGAGGATTAGAGTTAGAACTTGGATATAATACTCTAAAATTGCAAATCTCAGCTTTGTCAGCGATAATGGGGAGGCCTTGGGGCGAAAGATCCTCTAGTGCAACAGTTCTTAAAAGCAGTGTTAAAAATAAGACCTCCAAGAAGGGAATTCTATCCTAAATGGGATCTAACAGTGGTCTTGGACTATTTTATCAAAACCCCCATTTTTTCCTCATGAAAATTGCACTTTGCACTGCAGCAAGGATGTCAGAATTACATACTATTGGTTGCAAATAACCTTCCCTCACTTTCTATCAAGATAGAGTGGTCTTACGTCCAATGGAGCGTCTTCTGCCAAAAGTGGTATCCCCATTTCATCTTAAAGCAGTAGGATCAGCCATACTATGCCAGGGAAAAAAACACATATATAAGTAGATAAATACTTGATCTACTTACATAACACATGTATTATACTGTCCACGTTTTGATTTCAGTGAATGTTATATAGTAAATTATGAGAATTCTGTTCCTGGTGGGGGCCATGTCTTTTGCCCACAGTTAAGGCTAACTCGTGATGTCATTTCTGCCCTTTACTTTTTTTCTTGTCTCCTCCAATCGCTGAGTCACCTCAGCCTTGCTTGTAAACACAAGTGAATAGGGGATTAGGTTTCAGATAAAAAGCTGGCAGGGAAATAAAGGGAAGAGGAGGAATAGATTATAGATAAAAAGAACCCCCAGCATGCAATTCTTTGGCACGACTACTAAAGGGCCAGTGTTCCTTAAGTATGTGATAACTCCAAATCATAACAGCAGAAAAAGTTTTGAAAGTTTTGAATGCAGGATTAGCATCTTTATCATTTAATACACTCAGACCAGTTGCTGTTGAAATTTGATTTTTATGGTGACGATACCGCTTTAATGCAGAATGGACACTCTCTAACATGTATCAAGACTTGCAATTGCAGTCTGCACACCCTTTATGTGTACCTTCAATGATAAAGGCATATTTGAACTTAACAAAATCCTTTAGAGCTTCAGACCAATTGTTTGTTGTACCAACAGGCCAAAGGAGAGGGCAAGGAGCCTCCAAATGAACTATTGCTGCTTGGTTAACGAAATTGATTAAAAGGACATATACTATGTCAAATCTGGAACCTCCACAAAATGTCACAACCCATTCGACCAGAGGCATCTCCTCAGTGGCGTAGCTAAGGAGCTGTGGGCCCCGATGCAAGTTTTACAATAGGGCCCCACTATATACATAGCAATTGATACGGCACACCAAAACCTACCAATGGCAACTACAGTGTCAGAGGTGCAAGAAGGGGATGGGGAGCTGTTTGTTAATGATCCCTACTATTCAAAGCATCTATAGAAGTGATTATTATGAACACAGGACCAATAGAGAGCTAATACTGTAATTGAGGGAGGGCCCTTCAAGGCCCCTTTGGCCCAAGGGCCCCGATGCGGTGGCTACCTCTGCGCCCCTGCATCTCCTCTTCCTGGGCATGCTTAGCGGGGGTGTCTTCAATGGCAATCTGTAGATCTGCTAGTCGGTCTTCAAGGAACACTTTTGTAGATCACTATAAAATTGACTTGTCAACACTTGCTTCTGCACAATTTGTACTGAATGTAGCGAGCAATGTGAATTGTGAAAAAGTGTGAAACTTGCTATTGTGGTCCCGCCCATTATTCTGGGTAGATAGTTAGGACCCAGCTGTTATGATGCCATGGAGGCAACAGGAAAACTGGAAAATTGAATACCTACAGTAATTTTCCTTTCCTGGTGCATACTCCATGGCAGCATAACAGACCCTCCCAATGTTCTTCGGAGGAGATAGCAATTAGAATATGGGGCCGCAGATAAGGAGGTAACTTATAGAAATCTTTGTCCTATGGGGTTAGGGAGCAGAGCTAACCCAGCTGTTATGCTGCCATGGAGTATGCACCAGGAAAGGAAAATTACTGTAGGTAAGTATTCCATTTTCCTGTTATATTGCCCAAAAGACGGATACATTGTTAACATAAGGGGTTGAGATTGAACCTTCTGGGTGACCTGGGTTTAGTAAGCAGTGATAACAACCATTTTATGCTATATGTGCTAATTCAATGCATAAGTGCTAGGGATGGACGGAAATGTCAATTTCCTATTCAACAGAAATTCCAATTTACGCAAATGTCAGTTGCCGATTCCACAGATTTCTGATTTCCAACAAGTCTTTTTTTGATCATTTTTTGTATTGTCTGATTGGCCAAATACTTCTGGGTTGACTCTGCATTCTATGGTTGGTCCAATACTACTGAGGTCCGCAATTGTGGTAAAATTACCAAGTTGCAGTAATGCTGTATTTCCGCGGAAATCTTATTTCCTAGTTGCGACCTGAAATGCTGATTTCTGATCAGAAATGCGGAACTTTCAATTCTGCGGAATGTGATTGAGCATCCCTAATAAATAATTGCTACAGTGGAACAGTATCATGCTGTGAAAGGGCCAATCAAAGAGCAATTACAGTGAGTAAATACCTCAAAAAAATCCCAAATAATCACATGAAATTGTGCAAAATGTCACCATGTCACCAAAAATATGCCAAGGGAGCAGCCTATGAAGTGTTAATAAAGAGAAAGGGGGATACTTATTCCAGATAAGACCCTAGAGTATGTTGGGAAGTCCTCCGCCCATCTTTGCCAACATTCCTTGCCCACTCTGCACCTGGTTACCTTACCTGGGCTAAGTATCTTCCTTTCTTATGCACTTTATTAACACTTCACAGGCTTCTCCTTGGGCATATCTTTTGGTTACATTTTGCACAATCTCATATGATTATTTTGGATTTTTTTGAGGAATTTGCTCATTGTAATTGCACTTTGATTGGCACTGTCACCAATATACTACTGT
This sequence comes from Hyperolius riggenbachi, assembly GCF_040937935.1. NCBI lineage: Eukaryota > Metazoa > Chordata > Amphibia > Anura > Hyperoliidae > Hyperolius > Hyperolius riggenbachi. The sequence goes on along the minus strand of NC_090648.1, from coordinate 107,986,641 downwards.
TCCACTGTAACACTTATGCACTTTTCATGGCATAAAATGGTCGTTATTATTAATTATCTACTAAACCCGGGTTCAGTCAGCTATGTGGAGTCATCTGCATAAAGCCTCTCTCTGTGGGATGTGTTAGAGAAGCCTTGTGATTTAGGCAGGCTCCATCTTGCTCAAAGAGTCTCCTGCCTTCAGTTAGTTACACATATCAATTATAGGCTAGCACATCTGCCAAGTGCATTGATCCCTATCTGACTGGAATTCGGCCACACATTGATTAATGCCCCAGCTGTTTGGCCAACTCAATTTTGAAAGATTTTAGCAGAAATCTATTAAGCATCAAATAAACACCAAGCAATGAAGTGCAGCGTTGTGTGGGCCATTGATCTCCTACTTCTCCTGCCCTACCACCTTCACACATAGAGCTATTCCAACATGCCTGGAGAGACTTTCAAACCATAAACTGCTCAAATTTTGAGTTTGGATATGTTGGGCAATAGATGATCAAAGTGACTGAATGAGCCAGAAATCAGTTGGAAAAACAAATACATCTACAGTGGTGTGAAAAAGTATTTGCCCCCTTCCTGATTTCTTATTCTTTTGCATGTTTGTCACGCTTAAATGTTTCTGCTCATCAAAAACCGTTAACTATTAGTCAAAGATAACATAATTGAACACAAAATGCAGTTTTAAATGATAGTTTTTATTATTTAGTGAGAAAAAAAACTCAAAACCTACATGGCCCTGTGTGAAAAAGAAATTGCCCCCTGAACCTAATAACTGGTTGGGCCACCCTTAGCAGCAATAACTGCAATCAAGCGTTTGCGATAACTTGCAACAAGTCTTTTACAGCGCTCTGGAGGAATTTTGGCCCACTCATCTTTGTTGTAATTCAGCTTTATTTGAGGGTTTTCTAGCATGAACCGCCTTTTTAAGGTCATGGCACAACATCTCAATAGGATTCAGGTCAGGACTTTGACTAGGCCACTCCAAAGTCTTCATTTTGTTTTTCTTCAGCCATTCAGAGGTGGATTTGCTGGTGTGTTTTGGGTCATTGTCCTGCTGCAGCACCCAAGATCGCTTCAGCTTGAGTTGACGAACAGATGGCCGGACATTCTCTTTCAGGATTTTTTGGTAGACAGTAGAATTCATGGTTCCATCTATCACAGCAAGCCTTCCAGGTCCTGAAGCAGCAAAACAACCCCAGACCATCACACTACCACCACCATATTTTACTGTTGGTATGATGTTCTTTTGCTGAAATGCTGTGTTACTTCTACGCCAGATGTAATAGGACACGCACCTTCCAAAAAGTTCAACTTTTGTCTCGTCGGTCCACAAGGTATTTTCCCAAAATTCTTGGCAATCATTGAGATGTTTTTTTAGCAAAATTGAGACGAGCCTTAATGTTCTTTTTGCTTAAAAGTGGTTTGCGCCTTGGATATCTTCCATGCAGGCCGTTTTTGCCCAGTCCCTTTCTTATGGTGGAGTCATGAACACTGACCTTAATTGAGGCAAGTGAGGCCTGCAGTTCTTTCGATGTTGTCCTGAGGTCTTTTGTGGCCTTTCAGGTGAGTTTTCTCTGCGCTCTTGGGGTAATATTGGTCGGCCGCCCACTCCTGGGAAGGTTCATCACTGTTCCATGTTTTTGCCATTTGTGGATAATGGCTCTCACTGTGGTTTGCTGGAGTCCCAAAGCTTTAGAAATGGCTTTATAACCTTTACCGGACTGATAGATCTCAATTACAATACTTTTGTTTTCATTTGTTCCTGAATTTCTTTGGATCTTGGCATGATGTCTAGCTTTTGAGGTGCTTTTGGACTACTTCTCTGTGTCAGATAGCTCCTATTTAAGTGATTTCTTGATTGAAACAGGTGTGCTAGTAATCAGGCCTGGGGGTGACTACAGAAATTGAACTCAGGTGTGATAAACCACAGTTAAGTTATTTTTTAACAAGGGGGGGCAATCACTTTTTCACACATGGCCATGTAGATTTGGAGTTTTTTTTCTCACTAAATGATAAAAACCATCATTTAAAACTGCAGTTTGTGTTCAATTATGTTATCTTTGACTAATAGTTAACGGTTTTTGATGAGCAGAAACATTTAAGTGTGACAAACATGCAAAAGAATAAGATATCAGGAAGGGGGCAAATAGTTTTTCACACCACTGTATATACCTGCAGCTTTGATGTATGAGCACCTGGTGGTGCTGTAGCATATTGTGCACGTTGGTGGATGACAATATTGTCATAGTGATTACCTCTGAAGGAAAAGTAATCTCTGGATCATCTTTAAAGGGTACCTGAAGTGCCATGTGACATGATAAAATAAACATTGGTACATATAATATTAGACCTAGTAAGAAATTCTGTGAAGTCCCTTTCTGTTTTCCAGTACCGCAAGAGTTAAAAGAAACCTGTGTTATTTATGTGAAAGAGCTTGTCGACAGCTTGTCAAATTCAGTCCGGTTTCCTAAAAAGTAAATAGAGGCTAAAACAGTTGAGAAACAGTGATAAGGCTTCTTCTAATGAGGTTTAATTGCAGTAAAATGTAGAAAGTCATTACTTCTCTTTCATTTTAACCAGGAAGAGTAGGGATTCCAGACAGCAACTGTGACATTCTGATGCAATCTTAAAAGCCATTAAACTGACAATAAAAATATGAGACTCATTTCCATGTTATTAATGTTTTATTTATTATCCGTGCTATACATGGGATTAACTATCTCAGAAGTTTATTTTCACTTCAGGTTCACCCTAATTAGTTTTTTTTGGTTTTCATTTGAAGAAACTTGTCTAGTAGTAACGCAAAAGTGGCTTTTGATCTGGGGTCCATGCCCGGGATCGATAGCCAGCATGGCCACCTCCAGTTTCTGCAGCCAGGCTGACAGGCCTCCTCTGTTCTCACCTCTGGCCAATTTTACAACCTCCATGTAGTATGAGAGCACAATCTGTACATTGTATCACCTAGATATTTGGGTTGAAAAAAGACACACGTCCATACAATTCAACCAGAAAATAAGGTACAACACCAGCCTACTCTCTCACATATCCCTGTTGATCCAGAGGAAGGTGAGAAACCCTTACAAGGCATGGGCCATTTAGACCCAAAAGGGAAAAAAATTCCTTTCCGACTCCAGATGGCAATCAGATAAAATCCCTGGATCAACACCACTGGGAATTACCTAGTAATTAAAGTAAAAATCTATTGGACCATATACTACACAGAGGTGGCCAATCAAACGTGGATGTGTGTACCAAACTTTAAAAGTGCCACCACTTACATTTACACACAATTAATCTGTTGTATGATATGAAGAAAATCTGACAATGCAGAAAATGAGTAGGGTCACTACCATGCATACCATGCTAATGGTACCAGAAATGGATAAAAATAAAATGGGGCCTTAGGAAAGATAGCAGTTTTTGCACACCGCTGATAGTCACTTGGCTTTCTTTAGTAAGATTTGGTGGGGTCTAGCATCCACCAGGCCCCTAGACTCCCTCCAGGCCCAAGGTAACTGCCTAGGTTTGCGTTGTGGATGATCCAGTTTGAATGGTACTCCTGCATTTGCCAGCGGAACTGTCGTGTTTGCTTTACCCCTGGTTTTTACAGCATTTCCTAGAAGTTGGGGATTCTAACCTTTAATCCTAGTGATAAACAGAAGAATGCATTCTACATATTAATACAGTCCAGGTGTTTCTCTCATAAGCCAGAAGCAGTCTGTGGGGTGCTTTACAAAGGCAAAGGGGAGTACAAGGTTAATCTGCCATCACTTCATACCTGCAGTCGCTTACAGAGAGGTTTCTGGGATTTTTGTCAAGTCACCCGCCTAGGATGGGACATTTGAGAGATTTCCCTCACCCAGTGTGCGTTACATGTATATGTGCAGCATGCAATGTTCACTGCGGCCTGTGTGAGCTCTGTGGATCAGTGAAGGGTTAAATCCGGCTTTTTAATTAGAAAAGGAGAGGAATGTGCCGGGCTGAATCATGGCTCATAGGGGAAGTATTCCGGATATCTCCCTCCTGCAGGGACACATCTGACTTGTATTAAAGATGAACTCCGAGCGGAACTGTAGTGGAGCGGGTGCAGCCGCCGGCCGCTGCACACTACTCAGTCGTACTTAAAGTGCTTCTCTGCTCACAGAAATAGGACAGTGTTTCTTTGTTTATAGCCAGGCTGGAATCCAATAGCTTATTATTTATGGACATTATTAACATTATGTCCTGAGGTATTGATGCACAGATTGCTGTTGGAGAGTGTGGAGCTTCCAGGAAGCCAGAAATTTGGGTGCCCTCCCAGGTAGTGCATAGGAGCAGGGGTAGGTCACATGGTTGCAGTCCACACCGGGCTTTACCTGACTCCAATGCTTCCTCCATCCAAGACGGAAGGATGAAGTAATACAGTCTCGTGAAGTGCGGCATGGACGCTAACCTCCCCCTGTCCCTTTCAATTAACCGAGGTTCTGAAGTGTGTAGCATGACGAATTCCGGGTTTCCAAAGTAGGAAATCCAGATTTGAAAAGCAATATTAATTTCCAGCACCTGGACTAGACCATTGGACTGGCAGCAAACTATGGCACTCCCCTCTGCCAGTCCTTGTAGAATGCACTGTGGCATCTCTGTGTTTTATATACACATTAAAACAAGATAATCAAGCTGAGAAAATGCCCCGGTGTATTTTGGTGGGGAAGGGAACGGGAAGTGGACAGATAGGGTTAGGCATAATGGGGGAGGAGGGATAAGTTAGGGATGGAGATTAGTGAGGGTCAGTTAAAGTTAAGCATCGGTTGTAGTGGTTGGTTAGGGTTAGGCATTGGTGGGGGGATCGGTTAGGCATAGTTGGGGGGGTCAGTTAAGGTAAGGCATTGGTGGGGGGTAAAAGGGTATTCTAAGCTACCTTTTTGGAATGTGATCATAGCTGTCACATGACCTGTACACTTTTCAACTTTGTGGTCGCCTCCTGTCACTGAAGAAGGGGTCTGTTGTGTTGAACGCTAATGCGAATATTATAATTTACAGTAGGTACTCTACAGTGCTATGGAGGATGATGGCACCATACAAATAAAAAATAATAATGATAAGGATGGGAGCTTTTGTCAGTCTTCCAGAACACTACTTCGCAGGGCTCAGTCAAGAAGAATTAGTGCACAACAGTGGACCTGTAGTTGGACTGAGTTGGTAGGAAATGAAAGATAGCAGTTTTTTTGTTTTGTTTTTCTTTTCGCGAGTGGAATTTATCTCTGTGGAAAGAAAAATGAAATTTCCTGCATATCACTGGATGCTTTATTGGCCGGGGTAGATATATTCCTTTAGTAAAATCATATTTTGTGGCTATGAACAGATGATGTTTGGGTTGTTTTGTGGCTTAATCAGGAAATTTCACAACAGCACAATACAACGTGATATTAATATAGTGCAGATGTGCTGAAAGCACCCAAAGAGCGCAAAGCAAGAAACACTTCTGCAAGTGTGGGGAGTCGCAGCAACCAATCACAGAGAAGCTATTGTTTCATATGCAATAACAAAATTTACAATATAGGTATCTGATGATGGCAGCATCTCTAAGGGCCTATTTCCACTATCGCGAATTCGCATGCGTTGCATAGCCAGTACAAGTGAATGGGACTGTTTCCACTTGTCAGGATTTCTGAGCATTTTCGTCCGCGTCAAAAATTTGCATGGCAGAGCTATCAGAATTCGCATACCGCTATGCGGGTGTATGCAAATTTTCATGTGAATTCGCATGAAATCAATTGAAAAGCACATAGGCACGGCCACGGTTAAATTCGCATACAGCGGCATTCATGCGAATTCGCAAATGAAAATTCGCATGCAAATTTTTTCCGCGGCGATTCGCACCGCACAAGTGGAAAGTCAGACTGCATAGCTGAATTAGTTTTTTGTTTTTCTCTCTTCAGTATTCTAGTGTAGTGCAGAAGTGTTGCACAGAAGGTCTTATTGTGCATCATTAAACCATTATATTTACCTATGTGGTTTGTTCTTTATGGAGGTAAGAATTGTCTACTCCTATACAGTACTATTTAGAGATTATAATATACCTTTTGGGCGCCTCCAATAGTTTGTTTTACATTAGTTCTACCAGTATTGGACACCCGGGCCCATATGCAATTCACTTTTTCTCCTGAGTTTCCTCCTAGGTGATATTTTCACAACTTGTCATAAAAAGACTTTTAAGCCACCAGCAAGCAAGAAAAATACTCAAAATAATTTTGATAGCACTTTTTCACCTACTTTTTTGGCGCTTTTTTGTAATGCTTTTTTGTAATGCTAAAAAGCTAGTTTAAAGAGAAGATGAAAATTATCTCCTAGCAGATAACTCAGGTGAAAAATGTAATTGCATATGGGCCCCGGTGTCACAATAACACAAGGAGAGCGACCGGCCAGTATCTGCACAGCAGACCTGGGGCTTGATTCACAAAGCGGTGCTAACTGTTAGCACGCTTGTGAAAAGCCCCTTATCACGTGTAAAGAAACTTAGCACGTGCTAATTAGCGCTTGCTAATTAGCAAAGTACCGCGCGCAAAACTTTGCACACGCAAAGGTTGGTGCGCACGGAAAATGGCTCACCCTATGCGCCTATAAGGTCGCATTGGATGCGCCCTAAACGTCGCATGGGTGCGCCGTTTTTGTTGCACCCGGTGCCATGTTTCATGCGCATCGGCCTTTGCGCGCGCAAAGTTTTGCATGCAATGTTATTCAGCTTAGTACGTGCTAACTACCGTACTTAGCATCCTAGTTAGCACGCCCAAAACCTTACGGTGTGCTAACTTGGTTAGCACCGAATAGTGAATCAGGCCCAAGGATTACCGACCGGGAACGGTCAATTTCCCGTAGGCTCTGTTGGTGGTTGCAGGAGTGCAACCCACCCTTGTGAGTATATATCATCACATTATCTTCGGCTATATATCTTAACAATATTGTTACTTTAGGCTCTTGGTCTCTCTCATTGCCGAATCTTGGAGGTTGGAAGATCAACCACCAAGAGTCATCTTGAATCTTGCACAAAAGGTGTTTTCCAGATGCTGTGTAAGTGATCACATGATGAGAGACGCCAACTAAAGAGTGAGAGATGTACAGTCGCTGACGGACACTGTTGGACTGGGAGCTGGAGAAGCTGAGGAAATCCACTTGCTGGCCAAGCAGCAGTAATCAGGTGTTGCTGCTCACAGTGAAGACTTGTTGCAGGTTTCTATTGGGAGTGATAACACAGGGTCACTGCTGCTTGGCCAGCAGGTGGATTTCCTCAGTTTTTCCACCTCCCAGTCCGACACTGCTGACGGAGGGGAAGATGAAGATTTGGTGCTGGAGTGGAGTTGTGGGAGGTGAGTCACTGCTGCTCAGCTCTCTAGAGTGGTGGTGGGGCTGGCGTATGGCTACTGAGGTGGGAGGGAGCCTCTAGTGGGTTGAAAAAGCCCCAGGTACGTTACAATCCCCCAGTTTTGTATCTAGTTCAGGTGTGCGTTAAGCTCATTTTTAGTCCATGGTTCCTTTATTGCAGTTCAAAGCAGACGAGGCATGGGTACTTTGTCAGAACACCTATGCTTTTATTCTTATGTATATTGCATGAGTGAATGAATAAGGTTAAATATATTACTGAATACACTAGTCTGAGAGGTGAATACACTAGTCCAAGTAATGGATACACTAGTCCAAGTAATGAATGCACTAGTCCAAGTAATGAATGATGAACTTATAGCAATAGACAAGGGCGCTGAATTCTGATTCTTCTTGACTTTTCTGCAGCTTTTGACACCATGGGTCATGTGGAATATTAATTCAGCGATTGAAGAAATACTGCGGCCTAAGGGCTGCTGTTCTCACCTGGTTTCAGTTCTTCCTGTCTGCCTGGGCACCAACTACTCTAATCCAGTGCCACTTCCTTATAGAGTCCCACAGGGTTCTGTGCTATCACCATTTGCAGTCTACAGCCTCCCAGTGGGCAAAATAGTACAGAACTATGATATCTGAGCGAGTTGTGCACCCCCTCCTACACTGCGCCCTGAGGCTGGAGCCTCTCTCGACTCTGCCTCGGCCCTGGACAACACACTACTGTATCTGTCCTTCAAGCCTGGCTGGCACACAAGACCCATCAGCATCCATCAATGACGGTCTAGTGAAATGACAAAGTTGGATGAACACCAGCTGGTTGAGGCTGAACTCTGACAAAACAGAGGTGTTGTTGGTAGGCAGCCCACACATGATGGATAAAGTCCAAAACTCTCCCCGCTTCAAACTAGCTATTGGGGGAGATGCTGTGCTGTATAAAGACTGTGCGAAACCTGTGGGTGATCCTGGATGGAAAGTGAGCACATTAAGATAGCCGGTATCAGTTGTAGTCAAATCCTCATTCTTCCATCTGAGAAATATAGTAAGAATGAAATACCTTATTCCAAGTTGTCACGGAAGAGCCGTGAGAAACGAGAACGCAATCGGTTTAGTGCGCCGATTGCCCGTGAGTGTAGTCAGGCCAGCGATTTAGAGACTGACATTCCTGTTTTTTTAAATAGGCAGTTTTTTTCCCCTGTTAGCAGCTGGCAGGAAGACTGGCCCTGTGACTGCTGATTAAGCCAGAGGTGTAAACTCAAAGTTTGTCTAAGCTGATCTCACATTCAGATGTTAATTGAAGGAGCCAACAGGGCCTTTCATAGAGGGAGATCCCAAGAAGCAGGCACAGCTGGACTCCAGTCAGCCTGGCTCCAGCCTTAGCAGGAAGAAATGAATGTACTATATAATCTTTTGCCCATTTACAGAATACAATAAATAGGGTGGTTATGAGAGCGGTATCATTGGATCCGTAGGGTCATGCTGGATCTCTTGATACCAGTCGAGAGGGGCCCGGGGCCCCTACAACCCAGGTAAGAATCTACCCAGGACCCTGATCTGCTGCACTAGCCATGTCGGATATCATATTAATCTGTATTTTCCACCAAGTATGAAGCTGTTACCCCCCTAAATATAACGTGTATGGTTCAGGAGTTACAGCATTTCATAAGTTAGCCCTAAAATCTCTCAGAGGGAATGGACTGGCATTGGTTGGTGACTCAGAGGGGCCGGCATTGCCACACCCCCAAACCAGCTTCATCAAAAGCACCTGGCCAGCAGGCGGGCTGCGAGTCCTCCCATTCCATCCATTGCGGCCAGCCAGACTACATAGGGCTGGTGGCCATTTTGCTGACCCATCTGAAACAAAGGACACATGTGCTAGCGGCCATCTTGATTGGCATCTTCTGTAACCTGGAACAAAGAATTCTGCTGAACTTTGATTGAAACCAAGAGCTTTAAGAACTTGAAACCGTTTTGCTTGAACTTTATGATTTTCCCACAAAAGGACATATTTCCACAAACCATAAGTATTTTCTCCCTTTTTATTTCATACTGGCTATTACTGTTTTAATAATTGTTGATTTTAATAATTGTCTGTATATATTAATTATTTATATTGCTGTGAATAAACGACTTTATCCAAGTCATTCACTGTCCGCTACCCTGCTTATCAGCACACACAGAACTGATCCCGGGTCTCTGAAGATATGCTACTGTTTGTTTGTTGTTGGCTAGACAGAATATCGTGTGTTTAACCGTTTTATTCGCAGGACTAGTCAGTCAGTGGGCTCCTCGGCCCCATGGTAACCGCGGTGGTGGCAGTTTACCCTGAACCAGTGTGTGAAGTTGTAATTACCCATATCTCACAGGCTCCCTTCTGGTTTGTCTACGGCTAATTCTTAACGGTTCCTGCGCATTGCCTGCGACCAGAGTTCGCACGATCTGTGCGCTGGCACCGTTTAGAGGGCCAATTGCGGTCAGCCACCAGGGCTCCTGTGACACAAGTGAAGACCCACCTACTCTATTTCATGCATTTGTATCCTCCTGCATGGACTACTGCAACGTCCTATTCATAGTATTGCCGGATAATGTTCTGTGCCCCTTACAGCTAGTACAGAACGCAGCAGCCAGACACCTAGCCAATGCTCCCCGCGGCTCTCACATCTCCTCAGTACTGCTAACTCCGCACTGGTTGCCAGTCAGATGAAGAATACATTTTAAGAACTGCCTGCTGACATTCAAGGTTCTAAACCACATGGGACCCACATGGGAGGGGTTTGTCTCTTTGTTAAGAATTCTCTTACAGCTGTCCTCAACGATGAGATGGAGGAAGATTGCAAAGATGTGGAGTCCGTTTGGGTAAATATTCATGGTGGAAATAAAAGTTGCCAATTGCTTATTGGGGTATGCTACAGGCCACCTCTTATTAATGAAGCTGCAGAACTGCGATTACTACAGCAGATTGAAAAAGCTGCAAGTAAAAATGAGGTCATAATTATGGGCGACTTCAACTTTCCAGACATTGACTGGAGTATTGAGGCTACCCATTCTGGTAAAAGCAGCAGATTTCTGGCAGCACTACAGGACAATTACTTGACTCAAATGGTAACTGAACCAACTAGGGGGAATGCGTTACTGGATCTGATCATTTCTAATAGACCAGATAATGTATCAAATGTGCAGGTTCAAGAACATTTGGGAAATAGTGATCACAACATAATAACGTTTGATCTGGTGACTGATAGGCCACAAGGCAGAGGGACTACTAAAACTATGAATTTTAGAAAAGCAAAGTTCAATCAAATTAGGCAGGCACTAAGTTTGGTGAACTGGGATAATGTACTACAAGGGGAAGACAATGAAGGGACATGGCAAGCTTTTAAACTTATACTCAATCAATATTGTAGTATGTATATCCCATATGGAAACAAAATATCTAGGAATAAAAAAAGGCCTCTATGTATGAATAGAAAGGTTAAAGATAAAATGAAGAGGAAAAAGAATGCCTATAAGGTCTTAAAACAGGAGGGGTCCGAGGCTGCACTAAGCAATTACAAGGAGTGCAATAAAAATTGTAAAAATGAAATTAGGCAGGCAAAGATTGAAGCTGAAAAACAAATCGCTAGGGATATTAAATCTAACCCAAAAAAGTTTTACAAGTACATTAACTCTAAAAAAAGAAAGGTTGACTGTATAGGACTCCTAAAGGATGAGGGTGGGAACTCAATGGTGGATGACCAAGGTAAAGCAGAGTTATTAAATGCTTTCTTTGCTTCTGTCTTCATAAAAGAAACAGCACTGTTGCAAACTACAGAGGCGGAAGAGTCTCAATCTTCTAACTGTAATATTAAATACTTAACGCAGGAGGAAGTGAAGGCAAGACTAAATAAATTAAAAATAGACAAGGCACCTGGCCCGGATGGCATGCATCCTCGGGTCCTAAGGGAATTAAGTTCAGTTATAGCTAAACCCCTTTATCTTATCTTTTGTGACTCTCTTGCAACTGGCAGAGTCCCAGTGGATTGGCGTACAGCCCATGTTTTCCCATTATTTAAGAAGGGCAAAAAATCAGATCCAGGAAATTATAGACCTGTAAGCTTAACATCAGTTGTATGCAAACTATTTGAGGGGTTACTAAGAGATACTATACATGACTTCATAGTAGAAAATAATCTTATTTCTCAGCATCAACATGGGTTTACTAAAGACAGGTCCTGTTTGACTAACATGCTCAGCTTTTATGAGGTAGTGAATGCTAATATGGATATTGGGAATGCTGTAGATGTGATATACTTGGACTTTGCAAAGGCCTTCGACACTGTTCCCCACAAAAGTCTGGTGCAAAAGTTGAGGATGCAAGGACTGGGGAAGAGTCTGTGTTCATGGATAGGGAACTGGCTAATGGACAGAAAACAAAGAGTTGTGGTCAATGGATCGTACTCAAAATGGGAGACTGTTAGCAGTGGGGTCCCACAGGGGTCTGTTCTGGGTCCAGTGCTCTTCAATTTATTTATTAATGACCTAGTAGATGCAGTAGTGAGCAATGTTGCTGTTTTTGCAGATGATACAAAATTGTGCAGAATCATCAACTCTCAGGAAGATAGTGTCATATTGCAACAGGATCTGGATAGGATGGCTATATGGGCACATACATGGCAGATGAAATTCAATGTTGACAAATGTAAAGTCATGCATTTTGGACGTACTAATGGTCTAGCACCATACAAAATAAATGGGATACAGTTGGGGACATCAAACTTGGAGAAGGACTTAGGAGTACTCATTGACAACAAGTTAAATAATCGTACTCAATGCCAAGCAGCTGCAGCTAAAGCTAACAAAATTTTGGGATGCATTAAAAGGGAAATAAAAACTTGAGATGCTAGCATAATATTGCCCCTATTTAACTCTCTAGTAAGACCACATCTGGAATATGGAATTCAGTTCTTGGCACCACATTACAAAAAAGATATTGCAATTTTAGAGCAGGTGCAGAGACGAGCAACAAAATTGATACGTGGGATGGAAGGTCTCACTTATCAAGAAAGGTTAGATAAACTGGGTTTATTTAGTCTAGAGAAAAGACGCCTTAGAGGGGATCTAATTAACCTGCTGGGCATTCTGGACGAGCTCAGCTCGTCCAGTACCGCCGGAGCCTGCCGCTCAGGCCCTGCTGGGCCGATCTGGCTCAAATAAAAAGCAGCACACGCAGCCAGCACTTTGCCAGCCGCGTGTGCTACCTGATCGCCGCTGCAGCACGGCGATCCGCCGCATGCAGTGGCGAAAGAGGGTCCCCCCAGCCGCCTGAGCCCAGCGTAGCCGGAACAAAAAGTTCCGGCCAGCGCTAAGGGCTGGATCGGAGGCGGCTGACGCCAGGACGTTGGCCGACGTCCATGATGTCACTCTGCTCGTCGCCATGGCGACGAGGTAAGCGAAACACGGAAGGCCGCTCATTGCGGCCTTCCGTGTTACTTCTGGTCGCCGGAGGCGATCAGAAGAACGCATCCGGAGCGCCCTCTAGTGGGCTTTCATGCAGCCAACTTTCAGTTGGCTGCATGAAATTGTTTTTTTTTTTATTAAAAAACCCCCTCCCGCAGCCTCCCTGGCGATCTTAATAGAACGCCAGGAAGGTTAACATGTATAAATACATCAGAGGGCAATATAATAGCTTGGCGGATGAGCTTTTTGTCCCTTGTCCTTCTCAAAGGACTAGAGGACATGATGTGCGCATGGAGGAAAAACGTTTTAGCCATTTATTTAGGAAAGGGTTTTTTACAGTAAGAGTGATTAAGATGTGGAATGCATTGCCACAGGAAGTCGTTATGGCAAACTCTATACCTGCATTTAAAGGGGGCTTAGATGCTTTCCTTGCGTTGAAAGACATCCATGGCTACAATTACTAGGTAATGCCTAATGATGTTGATCCAGGGATTTTATCTGATTGCCATCTGGAGTCAGGAAGGAATTTTTCCCTTTAGGGACTAATTGGACCATGCCTTGTAAGGGTTTTTTCGCCTTCCTCTGGATCAACAGGGATGTGTGAGGGAGCAGGCTGGTGTTGTACTTTGCGCTGGTTGAACTCGATGGACGTATGTCTTTTTTCAACTAAAATAACTATGTAACTATGTAACATACTGTAGCGGATCTATTAGAACTAAATGCCCCTCCACGCACTCTGTAAATTATTGGAATGCTTTAATCTCTCTCTCAAGCAGAAAATATAGAAACTGAAAGCAGAAGTTCTCTGTTATTGTCTCACACTGCCCTCTAGTGACAGGTCGCCATAAATACACATTACAGCAGTACTAGTTAGAAGCAAGAAAATGTAACAAATAAAGATATAAAAAAAAATGGGATAAAATAAATTGGCCTGGAGCACTTGCAGTCCTCTAAATAAATTGGATGCTATAGGGTTAAATAACAAACATCTGAGAGAGTCACCAATGCAAAATTTATTACTAAACAAAAAAAAACAAAAAAAAAAGGCCAAGTGTTTATGAATGAATGATCATGTGTTTGATGCCATAGCTAGAACCCTGCATGAATAGCCATGATGGAATGCTAATATAATGAAGAAATTATTTTGTTGATGACTCAACAGGTGCTGAATTAGAATTGAATATACTTTGTGCACTCCCAGCAGCATTAAACCAGAAATTACAAAAACAAATAAAAACAACAACAAAAACTGAATGTTGATTTAAAAAGGCAAGCTGTTCATAATTCCAGATATGCCAAGTAACATTCCACACACACAGCTCTTTCCTCACAGCGAGAGAGAAGCGTATATGGAAACCAGTCCTTCTACCCTGACAAATGATGTGTGTGCAGCGATGCATTTCACTGCATCTTGCTAAGTGCAGAGCTCATTAACAATTAGATGGTGAAAACTGTGGAAATGACCTTGCTATAAATTCACAGTATTGAAACAGGAACTCCTAGGGTACTGTGAAAATACAACTTTAATACTAATTACTTGCAGATGTACACCATAGCCAGGCTCAGTCATGAATCACAAAGTAATAGTTGGTATGATCCACCTCATATAAAAAGATAGAAGGTTTTGCTCTCTTCCAGGCCCTTTTTGGGGGGCAATGATTTGGGGCATGGGCCCTGAATCTGAGCACTGGTGCCCCCATCCTTCTGCGGGACAAAATAGTCTCTGGATGCAGAGGGGTAGGGCAACACACTGATCACCCGCATGCCAAGGTTGTCTATAATGACAGTCTCAGATGATGTGGGTGTATAGGTGGTGCAGCCACATCATTCAGAACTTCATTATAGTACGATCTGATGGCTGGTGCGGGAGGTTCCCTGGCTGCACTGCTGAAGGAGCCAGACTGCAGGTGAGTATCCGGTCTTTATTTTTATTTGAAGGTGCTCACTCACCACTGACACCAGGGATAATGTGAAATGTTGCCTAATTATATTTAAAGGGTCAGGCTGCCTAATTTATGTGGGTTTTTTTTGTGTGTGGAGAGGGCACACTCCCTATTAATTATGTATTTTGCGAGGTTCATGCACAGTTGACTCTGCCCATCCGTCATGACCATGCCCACTTATTGGCGTGGCGAGTGTAGTGTATGTATGTTGTCTTTGATGTGGGATGTTATTACTTATGTGCTGCTTAAAGGATCATTAGATCTCAAATGGAGTGGTGATGTCATAATGTTTCAGACTATGTGGATTGTTTGTTATAAAATGGGGTGGATTGTACATGTGTTACCTTGTGATTCACAGCTGAACCTGGCTGTGGTTTTCATCTGCATACAGCTGTTATTAGAAGAGCAGTGCTAACAAGAGCTATCAGTCAGGAGAGGGAATAATCAGAAACCATAACAGCTAGTGGTGTAGCAACACATATATGGGCCCCAGTGCATAGTTTGTGTGAAAGGTGTGAGCGGGTGGAGGAAAACCATTATTTTAATGATCACCAATGAAGAATAGAGGCTGTACTGTAGAGGCAGAAGAAGTACCCTGGGGGAGGGGGGGGCTCTGATCTGGGGTTTCAGATACCATCGCAACCTCTGCATCTCCAATTTCTACACTGCCAATAACTGTTCCGACCCCCCCCCCTCCCCGAACACCAATCACCACCCGCCCCCCTGAAACCACCCCCCCACCCGAATGATGTCAATTTGGAAATTAAATCTGCCTCCCCTAGATATTTGTCACAGTATGGCTGTAGAAATGCCCGGTCCTCCTGTCCCTGTCTAGAGCCAGCTACATTATACCACAGGTCCTCTTCAGGAAGTAGATAGGAGGTAAAAGGGAGGCCTTTGCATGAATCGCTGATACAGAGATCACTACCGTATCCAATGTCCCCAAAATATCTGACTTAACGGTCCAATATTCTGTGTGCTCAGTGATAACATGATACTGGGTTTGTCTGACCTGGAGATCAGCTATTCCCTTGATGGGTCCATTGATACAAGAGCGCTATCTGTGCAATTGACAGACTACAATGAAAACATTCAGTTATGCCTTATATAACTAATGTAGTATTATTATTAGCTTCTATCTAATCAGTTAGAATAAGGGTTTGCCTCATTTCCTAGAGCTCTAGGAAGCTCATATGAGCTCCTTGCCATCTTCCCTAACTCAGAGCCCATGTCTTGTCACTGACTGTAGATCATCCAATTGTCCATTTTACTCATCAATCTCCTATATAGTTTCTTTATGTTAAGCACTTCATTATGGCTGTCACACTTACAGTTATGTATATGTATGCACGGCCTGTGTTTTTTTGAGTGAATTATAAACCGTCAATTGATGTGATTAACCAATTATAAGCTTTTAAAAGACCAGTCCACATAACTGCAGATGTGGGGGCATTCTACTGTACTGAGTCATCGACTGTTTTCTTTTATCTCGTCTCTTGGAGTTTCCTAAAGTTGCATACACATCTTTGAAGGATGTCGTCCCTTCAGGGATCAGGACCTGATCCCCTTGGGTGACATCGCTGGACCAGGCTGACAACGTGCATTGTTGCTATGCGGGGGAGGAGGGGGGGGGGGTGACGGAGGCTGCGCAAACAATGGGATCGGCATCCCTGGAGTTGAGTAGATCTGCCCGGCGGATCACTCACAGGTTGGGGTCAGTGGCTGCTGTTCACACGCCTGATTATTGGCTGAGGCAGTCATTATTGGCCGCCTCAGCCAACTTAAAGAGAAACCGTAACCAAGAATTGAACTTCATCCTGATACCCCCTTTTACATGAGAAATCTATTCCTTTTTACAAACAGGACATCAGGGGGCGCTGCATGGTTGAATTGTGGTGAAACCCCTCCCACCGGAAACTGTGAGGACCATGGTCCTGGCAGTTTCCTGTCTGTGAACCTTGTTGCATTGTGGAAATAGCTGTTTACAGCGGTTTCCAACTGCCAAAAAAGCATGCAGCAACTACTTCCACTGACATCACCTGCCAGCAGTAAAAATGTCACCATGTGATAAATGTCAGAATGTAAATCAGGGAGAGGAAAGCTTTTACAATTGGCAAACACTGACTAAATCATTTATACATAATCATTGTAAAAATGAAGCAATTTTTTGTATTACATTATTTTCACTGGAGTTCCTCTTTAAGTCAGGCGCGTGTACGGGCCTTAACATGTAACTAGGAGAGAAGATAGCATTGTGGCTATTGTTGATGGGAAGAAGAAGAAAAACATGAACAAACTATAAATCTAAAAGTGATATAAGGAGCAAGTGAATGATATAAACCATCAACTACCCAAAGCTATAAGGCCAGTTTGGAATGTACTGACTCTAAGTGCACTTAACTCCAGGCAAGTTTGTTAATCTGCTTTCTACAGGTGAGTGACATATTTATCTTCTACCAAGTTTCACGGCTTAGCAACAGTCCCATCTTCTCGGGGGAATCCCTGTCGCCATGTCTGTGGGACACAGAGAACAAGGGTGAAGCTGATATCCCCCCTGACACCATCTCAGTGCTCTGATGTGCTTCATAGTCCCAGCTCCAGTTGCAGAGACAGCATGTGGTGGGGAAGGGTTGTGTTTGTCTTTAGAGGGAAGACAGTCTCACATGAACACAGAGTGTGGCTTCGGACACATGTTCTTTCTCACTTTGCGCATAAAGCGATTAAACTCGCGATTAGCTTTGTCCCACTTGTGAATTGCAGTGAGAATGTGCTGGTTCTTCACCTTTCGCCCCAGAACCAGAAACTGGCCACTAAGCTGCTCCAGCTGGGGACACGGACAGTTGGCACCATTCTTCAAGTAGAGGACCAGGTCTCCCCACTCCTTCCTCTGGATGGGACCCCTCTTCAGTGCTTTCTTCTTCTTCAGAAGCAACTTGCGGTCTCCACCATCCTTCTTCACTTCTCGCACAGAGACCTTCAAAGCTATAGCAAAAAAAAATAGAATAAAATTCAGAAACATCTATATAGTCTCTTATACTGTAATAAATTCTCACTCCACCCAACAAGAATTCCTCCCAATATATAGTGGCCACCTTACATAATGCACCATTTTGTAGTAGCCCCCTATAGTGGCTCTAAATCACATGTGCCCCAATGGTGCTTCACCTATTCCCCTGCAGGGACCACCAGGCAGAAGCAATGCTGTGATAATTGTCTCTGCTCAATCCTGGGATGTCTTTTCCTGTTGATTGTCCTCCATCCCCAGTCTTCCTTGCTAGCCTCCAGCAGCCACCTCAGCTGAAACCTGGCCTAGTGACCTCATCATGATGTTATCAGGCTGGGACTTGGTGCACACACCAGAGGAGGCCATCAAGGAAGGCTGGGGACAGCAGCACCACAGTCTGCATCTAAAGATATTGCAAGAATTGGGAGAGGTGAATTTATTATACTTATCCGGCATGGCTTCCTGCTGCCAATATCTGGATGGGAGAAATTGGTTTGGGGAGGACTTCCCAAATGTGCTCTATGTGCTTACTGACAGCTGAAGATTTCTATGTAAATCCCTATGCCCAGGGCCGGTTCTAGACTTTTTGCTCTCTGAGGCAAACTTTTGAGGATGCGCTCCACGGGGCCATCCGGAATGATTGCACAGCACCCAATTTACCCTGCTTCATTTAATATTCTCACATGACATTCTGCAACTCAACACAACAGCACACTGGCTGGCTGTGAGTCTGTGAAAAACTAACTGCTCATCCTCTGCCACTCCATTCCTCCTCAGTCAGGACAGCAGTGCCACCTCCTCCCTTCTGCTGTACAAGTCCTAATGAAACACTGCTGCTCTCCTGCCTCCCCCTCCTCACTCACTGTCAGACTCTTCACACAGCACAGCACATCTCTTCACCTCGCTCGCTCTCCTCACTCTTCTCTCACTTCTCCTCCTACTCTGACTGCATGCTGTTAGTGTAAACACAGTACAAACATGCTGCCCCTGTAATCTCTGCGCCTGATGCAAATGTTTTACCTTGCTTCATGTGAGAACTAGCCCTGCCTATGCCATGTCTGCATTGCAAAGTGGACATGAATGTACTGTTTTAACCTAACTGATCAAGGGAATGACCAGCCAGAACCACAAGCACCCTCTTGGTATTATGACCCATCTCCTTCTGTGCAATAGAGGTAGGGAAGAGCCCATTATCATTAGCACTGGAACAAGGGCTTTTCAGTCAGTGAGGGGAGGGTATAACTTGTCCCATACAATGCCATGTGGGTTAGTATTGATCTCTCTTATCAGCTCGGGCCTCCTATCACCAATCTCTGCATTTTAATGTTTTACTTTATTTACTGTCAATATTCTTTTGCCATTAGATACGATATTATGTTTTGTAAAAAGAAACCCCAAGATTGTCCATAAGTGGCTTGGTTTTTTTCAATGTTGTCTTCAACATAGATCAACTGTAGGTCTTGAATGTTAATTCCACTCAAACCTCCATGCAGGGAATGAATACACTTCAATGGCTTCTAAGCAGATCATAGTCCTCCCTCTACTCGGCTACCTCAGTTCAGCTAATTAGAAGTGAGCATCACAGCCCTGCTCTATGACATCTCCAGTGGGATGAAAAGAGAAAGTAAATCCCCAGGCATGTGACCCGCGTGTCTTGAGCTAGGTACACACATGTACAGGTGTCCCTCAACTTCTCTGGTGGCATTGTTGGTGATCCGCCATGTTGGATTCCTAAGAACCAACCTCCATTGTTCTTCTTTTGTATTTCCACCTCTCTTTTATCCCCCCTCCCCTATCCACAGAACAGAATAGGCTGCAGAGCAGTGTGTCCAGTGGCGTAGCAATAGGGGGTGCAGAGGCAGCAACTGCATCGGGGCCCTTGGGCCAGAGGGGCCCTGAAGGGTCCACCCTCTATCACAGTATTAACTCTCTATTGGTGCTGTGCCGGTAATAATGACTTCAATAAATGCTTTGAATAGTAGTAATTCTTAACACACTGTTCCCCATCCCCTTCTTGCATCTCTGACACTGGTTGACCTTGGCAGGTTGTGGTGCGCCGTATCACTTGTTATGTATAGAGTGCTTGGGGGGGCCCCATGTAAAACTTGCACTGGGGCCCAGAGCTCCTTAGCTACGCCACTGAGTATGTCTGTACAACAGGCAGTCCCAGAAAGGGCTTTATAGGTGGCAATCATTGCAATATGTGCCTATGCAGCTTTATGGGGTTAAAGCACAGCTTGAATTATAGACAAGATAACATTTTTCTTACCAAATTCACTGGCGCACATGTGTTCATAGAGAGAGTCCGCCTTTATCTCGCCGTCACACTGCGGGCACACTTCTGTCCCTGGGAAATACAGAAAATCCAGTTATCAGTATTGGTCTATTCCAGCCACCATATGCAGGAAATCTTAAAGGGGAACTGAAGAGAGAGGTATATGGAGGCTGTCATGTTTATTTCCTTTTAGACAATACCAGTTGCCTGGCAGCCCTGCTGATCCTCTGCCTCTAATACTATTAGCCATAGCCCCTGAACAAGCATGCAGCAGATCAGGTGTTTCAGTGGTTCAGACTTATAAGCCAGATCTGACAAGACTAGCTGCATGCTTTTTTCTGGTTTTAATCAGATACTACTGCAGAGAAATAGACCAGCAGGGCTGCCAGGCAACTGGTATTGATTAAAAGGAAATAAACATGACAGCCTCCATATACCTCTCTCTTCAGTTCCCCTTTAAGCTTGTTGGAAATAACCAAAACTAAGCTATGAAGGTTCAGTTAAAGGACCACTATCGTGAAAAATTTAAAATACATGAAAACACATAAATAAAAAGTACAATTCCCCCCAGAGTAAAATGTGCTACAAATTACTTTTCTCTTGTGTTGCTGTCACTTACCTTAGGTAGTAGAAATCTGACTGAACTGACAGGTTTTGGACTATCCCATATCCTCATGGGGGATTCCCAGGGTTTCCTTTATTTTCAAAAGCTGTTACTGAACAGCTGTTGCTCTGTCCAACTGCCAGAACAGTGTACAAACAGATAGGGGGGCTGCCTGCATCTTTGTATAGATCCTTTCCAGGGCATGCTTTTGTAAATAAATGTAATACTGTACTGAGAAACCCCCATGAAGAGATGGACTAGTCAAAAACCTGTCAGTTACGTCAGATTTCTATTAACTGCCATAAGTAGGAGCAACATAGTAATTTATAGCTCATTTTACGCTGGAAGAAATACACTTATTTGTGTGTGTTAACATGTACGTTAAATTTTACATATTTTCATGATAGTCTATGACAAACATTTCGGCATTTTCAAAGAATCATATTTAAACCTAATTACCAGCCAAAGCTTTATTTATATTTGCATGGAATAGCAAAGCAACGGAACCTCTGTTCTGTTTCCTGTCTTGGGGACACCAAGGCCTCCAATGTGGCTCTTATGTGAGGTTTTCTTCTGTATCCAAAAGACGTAACAAAAAGAAAAAATAATCTTTGGGATGGAGATGTTCTCCATTAAAGCCTATTAAAACATAATGGGCCTGATATAATTGTGACATTTTCACATCTTATCAATAAAATGCCTTTTACCTTCTTGCCAACTGAGTCACGTCAATGGGTATGGCTGTGGTGGCAGCCCCAGGACCGCCTAACGCCGATTGGCGTAAGGTCCTTGGGGCGTGGTTTGCGGGCGATCATGCACGGCAATTTGCGCGCATCCCCAGTCTGATGGCTGAGCTCCGCTCCGCCTACAGTCTCCCAGCGGCAATCGCCACTGGGAGATTGTTAGCGCTGCAATGTAAGGCAGCACTGTACTGGGGACAGCCGTATAACACGGCTGTCCCCTCTGTGGGCTCGGAGGTGATCGGCTGTCATAGGTTGAAGCCTATGACAGCTGATCACGCTGATTGGCTGGTGTGGGGGAGGGAGGGGTTTGTATAAAAAAGAAAAAAATAGCCATATTTATTTAAAAAATAATGCAATAAATATTTATAAAAAATAAATAAACATCTGGGGAGCGATCAGACCCCTCCAACAGAAAGCTCTGTTGGTGGGGAGAAAAGGGGTGGGGGGAATCACTTGTGTGCCGAGTTGGACGGCCCTGCAGTGGCCAATTTAGTGAGAAATGGCCTGGTCTTTAGGGGGGTTTAACAGTCACTGTGCCAGCAGCGGCAATTACTGTGCCAGCAGCAGCAGTCACTGTGCCAGCAGCAGCAATTACTGAGCCAGCAGCAGCAATCACTGTGCCAGCAGCGGCAATCACTGTGCCAGCAGCAGCAGTCACTGTGCCAGCAGCGGCAATTACTGTGCCAGCAGCAGCAGTCACTGTGCCAGCAGCAGCAGTCACTGTGCCAGCAGCAGCAGTCACTGTGCCAGCAGCGGCAATTACTGTGCCAGCAGCAGCAGTCACTGTGCCAGCAGCAATTACTGAGCCAGCAGCAGCAATCACTGTGCCAGCAGCGGCAATCACTGTGCCAGCAGCAGCAGTCACTGTGCCAGCAGCAGCAGTCACTGTGCCAGCAGCGGCAATTACTGTGCCAGCAGCAGTAATCACTGTGCCACCAGCAGCAGTCACTGTGCCAGCAGCTGCAGTCACTGTGCCTGCAGCTGCAGTCACTGTGCAAGCAGCAGCAATTACTGAGCCAGCAGCAGCAGTCACTGTGCCAGCAGCAGTAATCACTGTGCCAGCAGCCGCAGTCACTGTGCCAGAAGCGGCAATTACTGAGCCAGCAGCAGCAGTCACTGTGCCAGCAGCAGTAATCACTGTGCCAGCAGCTGCAGTCACTGTGCCAGCAGCAGCAGTCACTGTGCCAGCAGCAGCAATTACTGAGCCAGCAGCAGCAGTCACTGTGCCAGCAGCAGTAATCACTGTGCCAGCAGCCGCAGTCACTGTGCCAGCAGCGGCAATTACTGAGCCAGCAGCAGCAGTCACTGTGCCAGCAGCAGCAGCAATAACTGTGCTTAACAGCAGTTACCATTGTGCTAGCAGCAGCAGCAGCACTCAATGTGCGAGCAGCAGTTATCATTGTGCCAACAGCAGGAGCAGTTACCACTGTGCCACTAACAGCATAACAGCAGCAGCAGCAGCAATCACTTTTCCATCGGCAGCACTTACTATTGTGCCACCAGCAACAGCAGTCACCATTGTGCCAGCGGCAACAGCAATAACCATTGTACAAGCAGCTGCAGTTACACTTCAACCAGCAGAAGCAATCACTGTGCCAGGAGCAGCAGTTACCCCTGTGTCAGCAATAGTTACCATTGTACCAACAGCAGCAGCAGTCACTGTGCCAGCAGCAGTTACCATTGTGCAGTTACCATTTTTGGACAAATGCTAAAAAATTTTCTTTTTTTACTTTTAGATTTTTCTGTTAGATCGAATATAAAGATTTTTCCAACAAATCCAATCAGATCGGATCCAATTTTTATTGAAAAAAACGGGATAATAATTTGTTTTTCTTAATCGAAACAAAATTTATTTTCAACTTTAATTCAATTATTCAATTAGTTTTGGTCAAGTAAACGGGTAAAATCAAACATTTTTATTGTACCATGTGAGGGCACTATTAGGGAGAGGTACAAGTGCCTTGCAGATGAGATTCTCACCCAGAACCTCTAGCCATCCGGGCAACAATGTTACCAAACTCCCCCCTGTGCTGCCCAAATCTGACAGCCTGCTGATATATAGACCTGACGTCATTGTCACTATTAGGTGGAAAACACAAAAGAGGGGACTAGTCAAGGCTTCTAATGAAGGTTGTATATCAGTCACCAGTCATGACAGATAGCTGCAATCCAGTGCAAATTCTGATTCCCACCAGGCCAGGGGCTGCTGCATATAGAATGCTGGCCTTTGTGACTGACAACTGCCCTCCCTGGTGGCCCTCGTCATTAACACCTCAATTGCTGGGGTTACAATTGCCCCTCTGCTGTCTTATTAAGCTATTACTCTTATCAGCAATGTCCCTTTCCCTGTAGCACCCCTATCTTCATCAATAAAATACTACAAGAAGAAATAATGATGTATAATTTGTGAGAAATGATTCCTCGCCGGTTGTTTTGAGTGCAGTACTTTATTATCAAGCATAGTTTACCTTATAAAGCACCACTACTAGTATACAGTGTCAGCAGCAAACGCAGGTGTATGACACAGATGATACAGTACGTAAATCTACCAGTAACATTTACCTAAGCCGCATTGTCTGTACAGCCATTGTTCCTGAACTGTCACCTCAAATGATCAGTAAATGATCTATTATGGGAGGAGGGGTATGAGTCTCAAGGCTCATATACACACGTCCAACAAAGCGCACGACCAACCCGACAGCATGACCAACAGTATGACAACTTGTTGACTCGACCTGTATTTCCACACAGCCAAACAAACTAAATGACCAACCAGGGGTCGTAACTAGAAATCACTGGGCCCACCTGCGAATCTTTGGATGGGGCCCCCTCCTCCCCTTCACACACATGGTGAACAGAAAACACATACAGAAAACCGACAGATGAGTGTGCTCCCAGCCTCAGCTTATTACACTCACTCTGTCCATCTTTGATAGATCAGAACTGGCTCTGGAGACTCCTCCAGCATCACTACAGTACAGAGCACTTGGGGAGGGCTAGAGAGGATGGGGACTGGGAGCTGTACACAAGACCCCGATGCACACTGAATAGGGACCGTCTACAAATCTTTGTATGATTCCTTATCAGTGGCTGAGTAGAGGCAGTCATTAGAACAATTGTGCAGACAACAGAAAACTTTTTCTCTCTGTGCCCTTAGTTGTCAGTATCTCAGGACAGGGAAAAGAAACTTCTTCCCCATGGGGCCCCCTGCTGCTTCTGGGCCCACCTGCAGCTGCATTCCTTGCAGGATCTATTGTTATGCCCCTGCGACCAACTCATTTACATTGATTTGCTGTTTGTGATAAAAAGTGAATCTTCTCTGAATCGATTCCTTTCAGAGATGAATTGATCATTTTGGAAAACTGGGTGGAAATCTATATGTGGATAGCTGGCTTAACCTTCTAGCAAACCCTCTATTTTTCAATGTGAATCAGGCAAGGCCTGCGTTCCAGAGATCCAGTGTATACTGGTGATCCAGTGATCTCCAGTATACAAGAGCCTAAAGCCCTGATCCCTCCCTCTTGACTGCTCAACCAGCGATCCAGCCTGACCTTTTGTCCAAGGGACAGCTGAAAGAATTGTTTTTCCCATTGCCCCACCCACCAAGTGACATCACTCCCATGCCAACCCCCCATAGAACAGAAAAAGTCACACACCTGCAAATGACTGATATAGTTTCACAGCCTCAGCCTTGCAATGTCACCCAAAGGATAGGGTTTCGACATTGATTGAGCATCTGTACGGGGTTTTAGTAAATCAGGCGCCTTGTATTTATTGCTGTATTCACAAAAGAGGACAATGGGCTGTTACACCAAAAGGTCATCTCTTTCCAAATGTATTTCTTTAGCTGACAATGGGATCCTTTGGTTATTTATTGCTGGGATTGAATGTACCACACTATAATGAAGGAGAAAAGTCTTTGTAAACTATTGACAGCAGGAAAAATTCCAGCACAAATCAGAGAAAGAGAACTGTAATGTGCTTGTTTGTTGCCAGACAGTTCAGCTATGGAGCAGTTAAAGGCCCATACACACGTCGGATTTGCGCGAACGACGGGTCGTTTGAACGTTCCGTCGTTCGCACGTTTCCGCATGAAATCCGGCGTGTGTACAGACTATCGTTCGGGAGATAAGACTGGTTACCAGCGATCCGGCGGATCGCTGGTAACCAGTCTTATCTCCCGAACGATAGTCTGTACACACGCCGGATTTCATGCGGAAACGTGCGAACGACGGAACGTTCAAACGACCCGTCGTTCGCGCAAATCCGACGTGTGTATGGGCCTTAAGCCTTGTATCAATTGCTATTTATAGAGTGCTTGGGGGGACCCATTGTAAAACTTGCATCGGAGCCCATAACTCCTTGGCTACACCACTGGTGGGAGCACAAAGACCTTAGCTTGCGCTCAAACAAGATAAGGACCTGGCACTCCAGATCTCTCATTGAACCATCGGGGACACCGTACACATGCCAGGTTCTCAGAAGAGGCGTCCCTGACTGTCCGGCTCGGATGAGAACATCTAGTGTGTGTGAATGCCTAATGCTGGCAATACATGGCTCGATTCTGAGCCATTTAGATGGCTCGATAGATCATTTCTCCCGCCCGATTGTTTCTGCGCTCGATTCTACATGGAAGACAATGGGAAAAGATAAGAAAAAACAGCG
This sequence comes from Hyperolius riggenbachi, assembly GCF_040937935.1. Lineage (NCBI taxonomy): Eukaryota > Metazoa > Chordata > Amphibia > Anura > Hyperoliidae > Hyperolius > Hyperolius riggenbachi. The sequence continues at coordinate 107,960,628 of NC_090648.1, read as the reverse complement.
GAAGATAAGAGAATCGCCTGCAGAATCGAGCTCTGAAAATCTCGGGCGCGGAATCGAGTGGCAAAATCGAGCCGTGTATGCCCAGTACACTGGTTGCCAAAGGCTGATTTACCAAGACAGGTGCAAACTGAAGCAAAGGGGAAGCAGTTGCCAACAGCAACCCATCAAGTTCTCTTTGCACCTGTCTTGATAAATCTGCCGCATTGCCCTGTGCATAAAAGATGTGAAATGGGAACTGCCTGTGTTATATCTAATGAATAATATGTTTTTTTCCAGTTTTCAGATCTATGAAACATTTTGTAGATTTGAAAATAAAAGGCTATTGCTGTTTTCTTGGCAACACGGGCAGTTCCTATTTGACGGGACACAAATGCACAATGCTCCTGGCAAGCTTAAAACCTACTCAAAATATTCAGTCTATCATAATGCAACATTTGAATTGAATAATATGGAATTAAAGAGAACCAGAGATGAAGCACCCTCATGTATTTTACCTTATAAATCAGTGGGAACATGACAGTAAACACCTAATCTGCTCTTTGTTACATTGTTCTCTGTTTAATTTGCCTGTTATCACCTCTAAGATAAGAATCCCGACTAAGCAGTCGGCTGGCTTTGCTACAGAAAGATTATAGCTGAGACTGTGGTCTTTGGTGTCTTTTCAAGTCCAAGCCTGCCCCCTGCTGGCTTTGCTCAGAAATCATTATAGCTGAGTCATTATAGCAAAGCCAGACTCAATGCACAGTCCGGGATTCTTATCTCAGCTAGATAACAGACACTTTTAGCAGTGAGGATGAAACAGAGGGCAGGGTAGGTGTTTTCTCTAATGTTCCCACTGATTTCTATGGTAAAATACATGAGGGTGCTTCGTCTCTGGTTCACTTTAAGCCTGGTACACAATTCAATTATGATTGGCCAATCACTGACCAATTTTACCACTACATGAAGGTGGTAAAATTAGTTATTGATTGGCCAGTCCTAATTGAAAGTGTGTACCAGGCTTTACTCTTGTGCAGGAAGTGACATCACTGTTCACACTTCTCTGCATAGGTATTGTCAGGAACCGGCCCGCGGCACGCCTGCGTATACGGTTCCCGACTGCGGGTTTGACCAGATCGAGAGGGGAAGCAGCCTTAGTCAAGCTAAAACAAGGCTGGGACCCCTCAGAACACCTCTCACTGCCACCACTAGCGGTTCGCTAGACACTTCCACTCTGCTGTTGAGTCCTCAGCGCGCACTCCGCGTTTTCGTATTCGGGTCAGCTTTGCGCTTAGGCTGAATACGGGAACGCCACGCACCCACACACACACACAGTTGCAATCTTACACTGTAGTGAAGCAAAACCACTAACAGTCGTTCCGAACGATACTGTTAGCCACTCAGCTGTCGCTACTCGCACTGGCGTTTTTCGTACGTTGGGTCAGCTGCGCGCTTTAGGCCAACGTATGACAAACGCCCCCACACACAATGCAATTACAATTTCATATGGTAGTGTTGCTCAAGCATACAATTAGGCACGGACTTATTCACACTTCAATCTCTTCTAGGCTATGAGGGTTAGTTTAGTACAGCAGAAGTCAAGCTTATTAAATAATAATTTAATATTCCTGGAAAAATGGAAGTGGAACAATGCAGAACAGAATATATACAAAAGATTACAAAAAACAAAATAAAAAGTTACAAAGATAAAAGTTACAAAAATACACACAAAGCGATTTTGCTTACCAAAATAAACGGGGAAATAAACGTACCAGCGTATCGATCTGGCGTTGTTGCGGGAGTACGCACTTCTGGTCAGGAACCAGGTTAGTTCTAGCTGTGTGTGCTACCTCCAAGAACTACAAGTTGTGGTTATCCTAGCTGCTGTTTTATACTGTGAGATACGCCTGGAGGCTGCAACTTCCTTGGGGAGGGGAAGAACTAGTTTTTAATTAAATCTCAGACATATTCCATTTCCAGGTAAAAGTCTATACATCAAAAGATTGTGAAGTGAGGCTTTCAACTCCAGGTGGAAACTTGATTAAGGCTTTTTCCTGTCTCCGTTTTTAAAGTCTGCAGAAATTTCCACCCCCTTCCCATAGATGTGATTTACAGGGTATAGTTTGCACCTCCACCAATAATTCAATTTCCTCACAATGAAATAGTGTTTAACACACATGTCAACTTTTGGTGCAGCGACTCTTCCTGACTTAGTCTAGAGTTCTTCACTTCCTCAACAGAAGTGTAAATGTTTCAAGTGTCAAGGACTTCAACACTTCACTTCTGCCATTGTCTGATTACCCAAGCTCTATTCACTGAAGTCCTCTTTAGATGCAAATGTAGGTCTAGTGACCCACCCACATAATCACATGAACAGTCCATGAATCTAGCCTGCATATCTACACCTTTGACATACCACAGCAGATATAAAAATGGGAAAATGAAAATATATTACTGTATTATCCTTAACAGCATCAGCACCCCAATATATCACCACAGGTACTGCCACATCTAAGGGTGTGAAGACACATCCAATTTCTGATGTAGTACGAGGGCCTGCAGATTTTGTATGCCGTGAACAGATTGTGTAGGTAAGCTCTTAACCGTTTGCCGACCGCGTCACGCCGCGGTGGCAGCCCCAGGACCGCCTAATGCAGATCAGCGTAAGTGCCTTGGGGCGGGTATTGCAGGAGATCGCACACGCTTTTGCGCGCGCATCTTCGCATGAATGCCGAAACCGCTGTCTAATAAACCTGTACAGCGCTGCGATCCAAGGCAGCGCTGTACTGGGGACAGCCGTGTGACTCGGCTGTCCCCTCCATTGCCTCAGGGGTGAGGAGGGGGGGGGGGGGAGATCACTTGTGTGCTGTGTTGTGTGGCCCTGCAGCGAGGCCTTAAATATATCAATAACATATCAATAAGAGAGTTCACGTATGGTGTTGTGGGATATCTGGCAGCACTGAAGAAGGTGGTGTACACATTGGTGTATTTGGAGGCTTTTATTGCTGTCTGTGATCTTGGCAGCCACACTATATGGTGAGGACCTGTGAGACCCTGTATGTGGTGGATATACATATGAATATTGCTGGGTGTATGGAAGGAGGCAATATATCAATACAGTATCACGCTATGGTTTATTGTTTATTCTTTTCCAAGTGACATCGCTTGAGGAAGATTCCATCTGTGTCCAGCAGCATCCTGGAGTGACTTAAGAATTTATCATCACATTCCACACATCTGCTGTATATTGCATGCATGTGAACACTACCCTGCTTATTCATATCCATCCGGAAAGATGCTATTGCTCAAGGGATTTGTGATCCTCTGTCCTTACTTCATCTTTCCTTTGACAAATATCACATCCCTGTCTTCTTCAAACTCAGTGGTGTAGCTGAGGAGCTTGGGGCCCCAGTATGAGATTTACATGGGCCCCAAGCATTCTATTGATATTAATTCCCAAAGCCTACCAAGGTCAGTTTCAGTGTCTTAGAAGTGTAATCAGAGTATTAAGGAAACAGTTAAAGTGGACCCAAATTAAAAATACTAGATTTCAGAAATAAAATCTATTTTCTAAATTATAATAATAAATAGCAGCCTTTTTTTAGTTGCATGATGACAAATATAAAATATCTTACATTTATTGGAGGAACCCCTCCCCTTCCTTTCGTATTGCCGGGACAGAATCCGGCAAACTGGTAAAGTAGGTGGTGTCCGGCAAAGGAGGAATTGCTAATGGCTGCCACATGTATAACCCTAGTTATGAAAAGAGAAGGGTGAAAAGCATGCACTGAAATGCTCATAGGCTTGAAGGAGTGTTTATTTATCTTTGTATGTGTCAGAGTGGTCAAACTCATATGGAAATGTGTGCATCTTTATTTATTTAAGTATTTATATAGCGCCGACATATTACACAGCGCTGTACAGACTATATTGTCTTGTCACTAATTGTCCCTCAGAGGGGCTCACAATCTAGTCCCTACCACAGACCTATGTCTATGTATGTATCATGTAGTGCATGTACCACAGTCTAGGGCCAATTTAGGGAGAAACCAATTAACTTATCCAGGGGGATTTTTAGGGGGGATTTTCAAGGGGGGGGGGGATTCCTCAAAGGTCTCCCTCAGCCACGCACAATACAGTATAATAATATGGAAGGACATCATGCTGGGTACACATAATGCAATTTACTGTCCGACTGACATGATCTGACGATTATTTCCTGAATGTCCGATCTGCTCCTGAACGACAGCGGGATCAATTAGGGGCAGTTTGGATACAGATAATAATGAGGACAGCCGATATTAATAATGAAGGGGAAAGTGAAGCATTCACACAGCAGGGCACAGGGCTGTGCTCATACCTGACTCTGTTAAGTTCCCCAGAGCTGCTTCATGCTCTGTACACACACTGCTGCTCTATGCTCTGTACACACACTGCTGCTCTATGCTCTGTACACACACTGCTGCTTTATGCTCTGTACACACACTGCTGCTCTATGCTCTGTACACACACTGCTGCTCTATGCTCTGTACACACACTGCTGCTTTATGCTCTGTACACACACTGCTGCTCTATGCTCTGTACACACACTGCTGCTCTATGCTCTGTACACACACTGCTGCTCTATGCTTTGCACACACACTGCTGCTCTATGCTCTGTACACACACTGCTGCTTTATGCTCTGTACACACCGTGCTGCGTAGCAGGGAAAGAAAGGGGCAGTGCTGTGAGCTGCAGATATTCTGGTGTCTCAACTTGTGCCTGACGCCAGACACTGCACTGACCCTGGTCTGAGGGGGGATTCTGGGCAGCTGTAATTCCCCCCTCCCCATCCCCCTCCCGAGTTTGCCTATGTTATCTGTATGCAGGGGCATAGCAATAGGGGTTGCAGAGGATGCGACCACATCGGGGCCCTTGGGCCAGAGGGGCCCCAAAGGGCCCTCCCTCAACTACAGTATTAGCTCTCTATTGCTTCTGTGCTCATAATAATCACTTCTATAGATACTTTGAATAGTAGTAATCATTAACAAACTGTTCCGCATCCGCTTCTTGCACCTCTGACACTGTAGTTGCCATTGGCAGGTTTTGGTGCGCCGTATCATTTATGCATACAGTGCTTGGGGCCCCATTGTAAAACTTGCTTCGGGGCCCACAGCTCCTTAGCTACGCCACTGTCTGTATGTTTTTGGGATGTGGGAGGAAACCAGAGTGCTCGGCTGGAGGAAAACCACACAGACACGGGGAGAACATACATGTGGGGAGAACATACTCATCTCTATGGGAATGAGTAGAATGGCCTGGATCCGACTCCATGTATGGCCCAGTTACAAAATACAAAAAAACCTCAAATATATGATGAAATTAAATATATAAGTAAAAAATACACAAGTATAAACACTACATTTGTCAACTTGCCTGTTTCACGCTACACTGATAAAGAAAGATATCCAGGTTCCCTTAGAATACACAAAGCTGTCATAAGGCGGTTTTAGAATAAACACAAGCATATCCTTTCCAGAGTGTATTATCATTGGATCTCATTATTGGATGCACTATTATAGGTTTTATTCCCATACGTAATCATTAATTGGCTCAGCTCGCACTGAATAAAACTTATTAGCAGAAGTCTTACTGTAAGTTGACCGTAAAGGTGAAAATGTCAGGATTTTCTCTGGGCCAATCCAAAAATGTCAAACTTTTTTTTGTAAAATGTTGCTTTGGATGCAGTGAGTTAGAGCTGGAGCTCTGTCTGGTCCAAACTGATATAAACATAGAATGCCTGTCTCATAACATCTATCACATTACAATAAATGACCCCCCTAGACTGTATCAGTTGGTCTGGATATCATCTATTGCTGAAAACTGTGGGAAGAATCCTAAACACGCTACATGGAATTCAGCAGAAGCAGTCATTTGGGGCTGTCTCAACCAAGAAACTCGTCTGTGTTCAGGTGCCCCACAAAGGGAAGGTCCGAGATATTTAAAAACAAAAATCTACTTACCCAGGGCTTTCTCCAGCTCCTGGCAGCTACCCTGTGCCCTCGCCGCAGCTCTGCTCCCAGCCGGTGGTCCGAGGTCCCCTCCATTCGGTACAGATGCCGACCTCGCCAGGTCGGTATCCACTGCGCCTGAGCGAGAACTGCTCGGGGTCGTGCTGACGTACTCTGGAGTGTACTGCACAGGTGCAGTAGTTCTATGTCTGCACAGAACACTCCAGATGATGGCAGCGCAACACAGAGGCACAGTAGATGCCAGTCGGCATCTGCACCGGAGTGGACCCCCAGCGACCGGCTGGAAGCAGAGCTGGGGCAAGGGCACAGGGCGGCTGCCGGGGGCTCGAGGAAACCTCGGGTAAGTAGATTTTTGTTTTTAAATACCTCGGATCTGTCTTTTAAAGATGGTGTGCTAGGGTTGTGGGTTGGGGGGTTATTGGGGCGGAAGATTGGGGGACAGCTTCATCTAGGGCTGGGAGAGGATGGCCTTCATTTCTGCCTAGATTTTCCTGGTAGTCCAAACTGACCACTCAAAAGTTATTTTTTTACGCCTCATCTACAGGGTACAATTTTCCATCAGATAGACAGATCTATTAGATAGATCTGAAAATAAATTGCATCGTTTGTAGACGCTCAAATTGTTACAGAGCAATTTTGTGATAGATTTTGATTTGATAAGTACCCAAAATCTAACGCAGTCCGATTGGACCGGTTGGAAATTATCTAATAGATCCGTCTAATAGATCCGATCTGACGGAAAATTGTACCATGTAGATGAGGCTTAAAGTATTGAGTCTTATCTAATAGAGGGAATGGGGGTAGTAACTGAAGCGAACTGGGGAAATTCACTTTTAATCTAGAATAACCCATGGCCCTTACAAACTCTAATGCTCCCCTGTTCTGAGCTATCCACCTCCAGTGGGCTCTCAGCCTCTCAATTAACTTATCATCCCAATGCATCCACACACTTGTAACCCCCCCCCTTCCCACGCACACACACGTGTAACCCCCCCCCCCCCCCCACCCCCCCTGAACCCAGCAACTCACCTCTCCTGGCTGGTGCGCTCCTCCATTAGTCCATCCGTTCCCATCTTCATCCCGACCCAGTAGCATATTACATAATAACAGGTGCCAGGTCACTGAGAAGAAGAGGATGAAGATTGGAATGCACGGATGGAGGATAGAAGTTGGGACGGGTCAGCCACTACAATGACGAAAACTCTGCAGGGACCCCGGGGCCACAAAATCAGGGTGGGGGGGAGACCTGGGGGGCACAGCAGCTGGCTCAGGGGCCATGGGGGGGGGGGGGGAATTAGCCAGTAACAAGGAAGACCATAAAGCCACCTACAGGTGTGTAGGGGTCGGAGGGCCCCAGAATTTTGCCCAGAGACCCCATTGCAACTAGGACCCCTGGCCACACTTCCCTGAAGGTCAACCTGCTGGAAGAAGAACAGACTGGGTGGGCCACAGGGCTGTCATCTGCATTACATGTCTTGTTTCAAAGTACAGCAAAGAAAAGCTCATCAGTGCTGGAGAGTTCAGAGGCAACCCCCTCCTCCCTCAATGACTTCATTCAGTAGTTAGTGCAGTAACTAGTTAGTGGGATATTAACCATGATATCTAAAGAGCTATTCTCACCTCTCCACTAACAGTCCCCTCCCCTGCCCATTCAAATGTAAATGTTTATCCTGCTAGGCTCAGGGAGATAACATGTGTTGCACAGTGAGTAGGGACATCCACAGATGAACCCTTGGTATTTGTCTCCAGCTATACACTTCTGTATATGTCCTTTCATCCCAGCCATTTTACTACAAAGTTCTTATTAGGAGAAAACTCCTTTATGCATTAATTTAAATATCCCCAAATGTACATTCACTCACTTTGTCCTTTGTTAAAGGGGCACTATGGTGAAAAAAATGTAAAATGTTAAATATGTGCAAACATAGTGAAATAAGAAGTACGTTTTCCCCATCTATTCATGGGGGATTTTCAAGGATTTATTTATTTTCAAAAGCACTTAGTGAATGGCAGTTGCTCTGTCCAACTGTCAAAAAACTGTGTAGCGAGCAGGGAAGCTGGCCAGCATCATTGTTTAAATCCTTTTTAGGGAATATCTTTATAAAGAATAAAAGCCTTGCTGAGAATCCCCTATGAAGAGATGGACTAGTCCAAAACCTGTCACTTCTGTCCGATTTCTACTACCTCCTGTAAGTGACAGCAACATAGGAGAAAAGTAATTTATGGCTCATTTTACTCTGGAAAAAAACTCACTTATTTGTCTATGTTTGCACATATTTTAAATTGTACAATTTTTCGCCTTAGTGCTCCTTTAACCCTCCTGGCGGTCTATTAAAACCCGCCAGGGGGCAGCGCTGCCGTTTTTTGAATTTTTTTTTTTAAATCATGTAACGAGCCTAAGGCTCGCTACATGATAGCTGCTGCTCAGCGGCATCCCCCCAGCCCCTCCGAACGCCTCCGGCGATAGGCGATCAGGAAATCCCGTTCAAAGAACGGGATTTCCTGGAGGGCTTCCCCCGTCGCCATGGCGACGGGGCAGGATGGCGTCACCGACGTCATGGACGTCGTGACGTCTAAGGGAGACCCGATCCACCCCTTAGCGCTGCCTGGCGCTGATAGGCCAGGCAGCGCAGGGGTCTAGGGGGGGGGGGCTCTGCGGCGGCGTGGATAGCGGCGAATCGGCGCGGGGCGGCGGCGATCGGTGTGCTGACGCAGCTAGCAAAGTGCTAGCTGCGTTCAGCAAAAAAAAAAATTACGCAGATCGGCCCAGCAGGGCCTAAGAAAACCTCCTGCGCGGCTTACCGCCAGGAAGGTTAAGAAAACCCGGACACCTGCATAGTCCTGCAGCTTTAATGAGCTATAATATTGCATACAACAGAATGGGGGGAAATGTGATATCTCTGTTTTGACTATGCCATTATTGGGTGTTCCTGACAGGCTGGGTTGAGTATTTCTGTAGCTGCTGATCTCCTGGAATTCTTGCACAGAGCAGACTCTAGAGTTTACTCAGAATGGCAGGACACTTGAAAAATGCCCAGTGAGCAGGAGTTCTGCAATGTCAAACACCTTGTTGATAGAGCTCAGAGATGAATGACCACACTGTTTTGAGCTGGCAGAATGGCAAAAGTAAAGGTAACCAAACATCAGGCGAGTTGGAAGCTGATCGGCCATCTGATTTGATTAATATAATGGAATTGGATGAAAATCGGTGCTGCACAGAGCATGCTCGATCAACGATGGGATTCAGTTCAGGCCGAAATGGGATGCATGTATGGATCGGACATGCTGCAAGATGTAGGGCCGTCATGTTCGATCAGGTGCACAGCAGTAACGGCATGCAATATGGGGGTGAATGATGAACACAATGGAAGCCCCGGCACTGCCCCCCTAGTGTAAAATGTGCCTCGTGCATGAATACTTTCCCTGTCAGTGTTCGCTGCTGGCTCCGTTCTCCATCCTCCAACCACATACACGCTCCCCACGTGGTTACCAGCAAATACGTTGGTGTGGGTGTTACACAAGCATCCACGTTACACCGGCGACCACATGGGGCGTGTGGATGTGGATGAAAGATGGATCACAGAGCAAGTGGCGGACACAAAATATGTACAAAATCGATCAGGAGTTGGTCTGCGGTGTATGGGCAGGCAACAGATCTCTCTCTGATCAGATTCAATCAGAGAGAGATCTGTCACTTGGTCGATCGTCGGATGTATGGGCACCTTTAGCATACCTTCCAACTATTTAAGATGACAAAGAGGGCCACTTAATCCATGCCCTTGCCACACCCTGACCACGCCCCCATCACACCCCTAGTCATGCATATCATAAAGATTTCATAAGAAAAATATGTTGTTTTATCATTCAAACCACACTGGTCCTCTATATCCTGGTTCATTTTCCTTCATATTAACATTTTAAAATGTGTAATATATCAATTTAAAGGATGGGAATAAAGTTTAGAGTCAAACACATTTTTTAGTAGAGAAATATATATATATATATATTTACAAAGTCCTGAAAGAGGGGCAAATGAGGAGGAAAGAGGGACAGAGGGACCATCCCTCCAAAAGAGGGACAGTTGGGAGCTATGCCTTTAGTCGAATGATCACTGTCTACAATTGCAGAGAAAAAGCCTTTCAGAATGCATAAACAGAAAGTGTAGACTGCAGTTGGCACAGACTCGCCCAAACTGGACACTTGAAGACTAGAAACATGTATATGATGGATCTCCCTTTCCCTTGATGTACACAGACTATGTGGTGAGAGCATCATTAGATGGGCCTAAACTGCCTTCTCTTGTTGTTGGTTTGGGGGTGTCAGAGAATTATGATTTGCAGCATGACTGTGAAGATAAACCATCTACAGAAATTGCATAATGAAATCCAGTCGCCATGGACCAGAATCTCACAGGAATGTTCCCAACATCATGTGGCATCCACACCACACAAAATTTAGGCTGTTTAGAAAGCAAGGGGACGTGTTACGGACTATTAATGCAGCTTTTCTCATAGAGTGCCAAGTTTACATCAATTATTGTAATTCATTTTTAAATACCCTTACTTCAAAACATGTCATTTTCTTACAAGACTAATAAAATCATCATATCTACTGTTGCAATCTCCCTGTATCTGTGGTTACTACGCTATTAGATAAGATTTTGCATCTGAAATGCATCTGGAGATGGCCTTTAATGGTAGGGATCCGTAAACAATGCCAAAGCACCTGCGTGCTCTGCTTTGAGACATGTTGGGTCCACTCTGAGCAGAAGTTGTGAAGAGACACAGTGATGCTGTTTTTTGTTGGCCACGCACACTTGACTATATGACTGAGTAATATTTCCAACAAATAAGTAGAGGGAGGAGAGAAAGAAAGGTGCGGTGCCATGGCAACAAACACCGGCACCAGGAAGTAGCTTGAGGCAGACTGCACTGATGTTTGCGAATTGCGAGGCTACAGGGAGTAGCGCCGTGGCATGGCACCGGTGCTGGCTGAGATTCAGCCATCCGAGGTACCATAATGGGCATCCGGGGCACAGTGTGTCACCACTCTCTTGCTCTTGCCCGGGGAGGCTCACCCTGGCCGCCCCCACCTAGGTACGCCACTGCTGTAATGTGACTTGAGTCTGAATAGGCTTCTTCTACCTAACTCAGTTGTATCATCAATGTTTAGCAAATCCTCTCAGGTTAAGCCCAACCGTCAAGGGGTCTTTGGTCCTCTTTTTGCTATTTGTTGTGGTGCTGTGGCCGGGCTAAATCCCCCTGCTTCCTTGCGGGTAACGTAATCATTATTGTCAGCAATGGGATTTAGCTATCTTTCTGTTTATCCTCAAAGCAATAGCTGTAGTCTGTAACATAGGATTAGCAAACACTGGTCTAGAGTGTCCATTGAGTTTTTATTGCTGTATGTGTTTCCATACGTAAGATTTTCCATGCTTCTTGTCCTACTGACATGGGTCACCAAGGAAAGGGAAGGGAGAGGAAATCTAGGCACAGCCATCAAAGCTATTAAAGAAAAACAAACTTTCTCACTCAGTCCAAAAGAGAAGAATGAAGTACTGTATTGGCTGGAGTTATGACTTTGTTGTAGGTTTAACCCTTTAGCAGCAAAATAAAGCCAAAAAAAAATTTGATTGCAGGGCTGAATTTTTCCTGTTGCTGGGGCAGGCTAGCCGGATATGCAGAGTGGGCGGCAGGGAGCATTTATTGTTACCCGTCCAGTCGGCTGGATCGGCTTCTTCTCTCCTCCACCGCTGCAGCAATGTAACCCCGTTATGTCTTTTAGGTTCCGATCACATGATATGACGTGATCCAGAAGACCATGTCAACGTTACAGCGCCACCCGGTGGTGAAAGAAGGGTGATGGAAGAGTCTCTTCCATCTCTCCTATCACCCCTCTTCCACCACCAGCTCTCTTACTAAAAAAAGCCGGGTGACCATCAACGTTGAGCAAAAACTGCTATCTTGCCCATGGCCCCATTTCATCTTAATCTATTTGTGCATTGGGGAGCTGTGACCTAAGGGCCTGAGCCCACTGATGCAGTTGTATCCGCTTCTGTCCGCTTTTCAGCATCTCTAACATTGATGTTTAACTGAAAAGTGGACAGAACTGTGTCAGTGGGCTCAGGCCCTTATACAGTAGTTCTTGTATCATGTATTTAACTAGGTTCTGATGATTTCTACTGAGGCCACACCGTGGTCCACTTTCAAGCAGCATACATTTCCATAAACAAAATTATATAAGGCTGTATTCCCACTTGAGCAGATGCAAAGTGGACACAGTGCGCTCCGTCCATTTTGCATCCAATCAGCACCATTCAAAACGATTGCCGCTCACCTGTCTCACTGCCGCTTGGTCCCTCTATATTCACCCCGGAGGCCGGCAGGAGCATTGGGCTCTCCAAAGACTGCATTAGGCCAATTCTCCCTAACAACAGAGAATTTTCATTAGTCCACCATGAACCAATGAGAATGTTCCCTGTTGCTGAGGTCTTTTTCAGCACAGTGCTTCTTCTCGGTGTACAGGGAGCGATTGGCAGTGATCGGCGGTGGGATGCGTAGCCCGGGGCAGATGCCGACGCATCCGCCTGCCTGGGATTATAGTGGACTGCACAGAAGTGCGGCACACTTACTGCAACAGATCCTGTGGATCCATTGCAGAGTGATAAGTGTGAACTATTTATAAAATATGAGACATACACGATGAGTGAAGAACGGACAGAGAAAAAGTCCATTCAGTGCTCTGGTACGAACAGAGCCTCATCCTGCATCAACTCGGAATTATCTGCATCTCACTGACGATCCCTACTGGTGATCAACACTTTATAAATAAAGCAGTTGGCACAAACTGGTGATCTTCGGATCGCAAAGTGGCAATCGCTTATCAAAACTGATCTTTATTTAAGCTAATCACCACTGTTATAAATAAAGTGAATTGCAGAAATTACAGCGATTTTCTAGCAATCTGCAGATCACCAGCTTTATCAGTGGGTTCAAAGGATGTACACATGAAGTTTTGATGGGTGGATGTAACGCGTACGTTAAAAAAGGGCGCCGGGAAAAAAGGGCGCAGGGTTTTAAAAGATAATCATGAATAACGTTTAAAAAAATTGTGTTATATTTCGTTTAAAAATAATGTTTTATAAAGTTATAAATCATTAAATAATGTGTATAAAATCGGCAATTTAAAAAACGTTAATCTTCCCTGTTTAAAAATTGAAATTTATAATAACGTTTTATAAAACATTAATAAGAATTTTACTAAAGCTATACCTAACCCTACTCTCACACAGAACCCTCCCTGTACCTATCCCTAACCCCTAGACCCCCCTGTTGGTGCCTAACCCTAAGACCCCCCTGTTGGTGCCTAACCCTAAGACCCCCCTGGTGGTGCCTAAACCTAAGACCCCCCTGTTGGTGCCTAACCCTAAGACCCCCCTGTTGGTGCCTAACCCTAAGACCCCCCTGTTGGTGCCTAAACCTAAGACCCCCCTGTTGGTGCCTAAACCTAAGACCCCCCTGTGATAAACATTAATAACGTTTTAAAAAAATATGGTGCGGTTTTTCATTTAAAAATGCAAAAAAAAAAAACTTTGTACGGTTTTTCGTTTAAAAGTAATGTTTTAAAAAAAATATTGTACTGTTTTTCGTTTAAAAATAATGTTTTAAAAATTATAAATCATTAAATAATGTGTAATCATGAGAAACAGTTATAAAACATTAAAAGTCTCCGGGCGCCGCTTTTAAAACGTTATTTTTCTCCGGCGCCCTTTTTTCCTGTTGGGCGCCGATTTAAACGATATTTATTATGGGAGTGAATGGCGGCGCCCTTTTTGTCCACCTGCCTCATGCGCCCAAATTTCCTGCTTCCGGATGTAACCACTTCCAAGTAGCCTGAGATCTGATGTACACAAACTGTTCATAGCTTTACAATCTGTTGAACTTCATACTACATGGAGGTGGCAAAATTGGCCAAACATATGACTACCCCAAACAGTTGTTAGCAGGAGGAGCTTCTGCAAGAGTTTACAACACTGGGGTGGGAAATACTCCACTGCTAGAGATTGGGGATGGTCAATGACATGCCCATAATTCCGAGTTGATGAAGAATAAATGTAAATTTTGAATGCAAATTTAGTTTTGCAGCTTGAAAATGGACCAACCAAATCCTTCCATGGAAGAATTAGACTGGCCTATTTTTGAAACTGCATACATTCCATACAAAATCTGCATAATCCTGCATCAACTCAGAATTATTTGCTTCTCATTGAGCATTCCTATCCTTTACTGAATATTTCTTGGCTTAGGGTGCATTCACACTATGGACGTTGTGGTGCATTAGAACGGAAGTTCTAATTGAACTGCAATGTGCTGCCACGGTCCTACAATCCAAGCATTCACATTGGCACATTGCCTTCCTGATGCGTCGGCTTCCATTGTGATTTATGATGATGTGGGCCTAGCTGTGCTTTACTGGACATGGCGCAAATTATGCCCCCGATGTAAATGAAGGTACCATGCCTTACGGTGCAGGCATTGCCGTAATACACCAATTTTGACAAGACACAGAATATTTATATTACGCTTTTCTCCTGGCGAATCAAAGGCACGTTTTAGCCAGTAGCTGTGCTAGGGAGTCTTGCCCATGGTCACCTTACTTAATAAGTGCAGTTTTACCAAACAAGAAGAGCCAAGATTCGAACCCAGGTCTCCTGTGTCAGAGGTAGAGCCCTTATCCAGCCCTTAACACCCTCAGACTTATGTCTTGGTTGGCCCTTCTATGAACAGGAATTACTGTGCAATTCGAACTCTGGTCTCCTGTGTCAGAGGCAAAGCCCTTGAAATCTGTTGCCATGAGCAACATGCACATCGTGACAGATACAATGTGAACTTACCCTTAGGGAGGGTTCACACTAAGCCCACGGAAAATGACTGCAGTTTTCTGTGGATACATTTTCAAATAAAAATTGCAAACGGTGTGGAATATTATGCGGCAGTTTTTATGCTACACGTTATCTTGCAGTAGCCATATCTAAATGTAAATGACGAGCCCATTGCCTCACATGAGCGGTCACATTTAATGAGATTCTCCATGCGGAGAAACTGTGTGCGATCCCCTCAAGTGTGAACCCTGCCTTAATGAAACCCTTCACTGAACTTCAGCAAAGACCAGGTGATTTTAATCATAGCCGTGGAGGAGAGTATTGTGTATCTCCTGGAGTGGGCTGAACAGAAGGTACAGTGGATTATCCACTAGGATCAGAGGATTGCTGCACATGCCAGCAGAGAGGAGGGAAGGGGGGAGATTTCTCTAACACAAAAATCCCAATTAATTATTTTTCACATAGAAGAAACAATCATTGTCAGGCAAGGTTCCCCAGCCTGGCTGATCATTTTACCTCAGTGACTTGTACTCAGCCAGTGATGAAGGGAAACTAGTGACTTTCATCTCCAGTCTGCATACCCCCAACATAGGACTCTACCTCTGAACTCTCCACACCCTTGCTGACTGAAATCAACTGGCTTATGGTTAAACCCTTCACAAAGATCAACCAAATCCAGGTGATTTTAATATGGAAGGAAGTGGGACATTCAGGAACTACATTTTTTATTGAAGGTCTATAGGTATGGTACCTTTAATGGTTTGTTTAATTCATCTGTCTGCAGTGGAGCTATAAGCCCATAGTTACACAGCGTAACTATATAACCACGTATTTATAACAAAAGAGAACCAAAACCTGCCTTCTGAGGACAGCCTCATATGTTACAGAGAACTCGGCCAAGAGGGAACAGTGTTGTTGTGCATAGGGAACAGTGTCTGTTAGTATACTCAGGGCAGGGCCAGATTTACCATAAGGCACTGTAGGCACGTGCCTACATGCGCCCAATGATCAGGGACGGATTTCTGGCAAGGCCACATAGGCCATGGCCTAGGGCACCAGAAGTTTAGGGGCGGCTCAGTGAGTGGCAGTAAAGCTGTTCTATGCAGCCATCCTTATCTGCAAGTACAGCTTTAACCTTTAAACTCACTGTCCTGTACTTGTGATGTCCCTGCAAGATATGTAAGCTCTATCCTGCAGGTACACATCAGCCTAACTCTCATGGTGACACATTGGGTCCATCATTAACAAGATGGCAAGCATACCATAAAAGTTCAAAACATAACATGTAATCTATACGCATATTACTAAAATAGCTATTGTCTGTGACACCAATAATGGAAAGTAAGGATAATTCTCGTTGGGGCACACAGAGCTAACAACCATACAGACGATATAGTTGGCCTTGGGCGGTAAAAAGTACAAATCCGGCCCTGCCAATGATGGAAAGGCGGCTCACTTCCCTCCCCAAGCACCTCTATCTCTTTTCCTATGCAGAGTCCTGGTGAGAGTGTAAATAAGAGGTTACTCGCCCTGCTCTCTGCATTCCCTTCAGTTAGGGACACCTCTAACTACCTAATACTGAGGGAACCTCTGGATACCTAATACTAAAGGGCACCTGTAGCTACCTATGATGATGGGCAAGGGAAGTAAGGGAGAAGTGATAGCTGGGATAGTCAGCACACTTGCGGTGCAGTTCGGTGGGGATTAATAGACTCATGGAGGGCGGAGTCTAGGGTGTCAGGACATCTGTGCCTATAGGCTCCTGTGCGGTAAATCCGGGTCTGACTCAGGGCCAGTGTTTCCAGAGCGTTGCCGGTCTCCCCCCAGGTCTCCCCCTGCTTGTGCTCCTTGGTGCCTCTACAAAGTTTTTGTCAGCATATCAACTCACCTGTCCTGGCGCACCGCTCTGTCTGTGTTCTGCCCCATTTGCTGCCTTTTCTCCATGACCGGTCAAGTCACTATGCAATAACATGTCATTGAGAAGCGGCACTCCTGCGAGCTTGAGGACTAGAATGCACGGACAGGTGAGTTGCTATTCTAAGAAGAATGAGGCAGAGGTCCAGGGAGCACAGTAAAGTTGAGATGGCAGCCAGCTTGGGGGCTCGGTGGGGTGGAGGGAATATGCTGCTGAATATGGGGGGGGGGGGGGGGGGGGCGGGCAGGGGGCCATCATGTTAATTTTGACACCAGTGTGGCTTCCGCAAGCCCTGAGTATAGTTTCCTGATTTGTTCCTTGTTTCAACTGCAAGATAGTCTCTCACTATGATTTATATTTTTTTCATTAACTTTGCATGATGGAGAATGCAATGGAACTAGTAAAATAGCTCAATACATTTCCTTAAAATTTTGTTTAAACTTCAGATTATTTGCATCCTCAGAACTGAACTTATTTTAGGCTAAGCCAACTTTTTATGACCTGCAGATATTGAAATATGGTGTTAGGTGGACAGCACAGTGGTGTAGTGGTTAGCACTCTTGCCTTACAGAGCTGGGTTCTTGATTCAAATCCAAGCCAGGGCACTATCTATATGGAGTTTGTTTGCTCTTCCCGTGTCTGCGTGGGTTTCCTCCAGGCACTCCAGTTTCCTCCCACATCCCAAAAACACACAGATAAGCTAAGTGGCATCTCCCTAAAGTGACCCTGGACTATGATATATACACTACACAATACATACATAGACATATGACTATGGTAGGGGCTAGATTGTGAGCCTCTCTGAGGGACAGTTAAGTAAAACAATATACTCTGTACAGCGCTGCGGAAGATGTCGGTGCCATATAAATAATAATTATAGCTTTTTCCTGACTGATTCATTCAAGTACATCATTTTGCAGTTTCCCTCCTAAGCTATAGAGTGCTATCGAGGAACTCTAGATCAATTCATTGGTTATGATCAGTAAAACTGATATTCAATCTTGGCGACAGAATCACAGAAATCAGACATCCAATCATGTTGGTAGGGATTAGATTGTGAGCTCCTTTCAGGGACAGTTAGTGACAAGATATATATATATACACTGTACAGCACTGCGTAATATGTCGGCGCTATATAAATACTAAATAATAATAATAATAATAATGTTCATAGCAGTTTAGGATAGGTACCTCTGAATGATGATATCAGGCAAACACAGGTTAATTTCAGTAACTGGTATTGACTCATAAAGGTTAAGTTCATGCTGACGGTTTTAAGGGTCGTAAACTGCAGCATTTTACTGCCCTCTAAGCACCGGTAATGTGTTAACCACAGGGCCAGCACAGAGGTATGTAGTTAGAGGGAGGATCGCTTGCTTACAAAATGCAACTTAGAGCCTTCAGGTTATGGCAACAGCCCTGCACTCAACCTTGTAAATGTGTATAGATTGTGGTGGTATTTTCACCAGTGAACGCAATGCATGCAACCTCTTACCTACTGAAAGTCAGCTCACAAACGCCTAGAAAATCACTACATATACGGTTTTCAAGGTATTTGAAAAAGCCATGAATGTTAATTTTCTTGCCCATTATATTTGTCCAGTAGATAAGACACAGAATATTTATATCACCCTTTTCTCCTGGCGGACTCAAAGCGCTTGAGCTGCAGCCACTAGGGCACGCTCTATAGGCAGTAGTAGTGTTAGGGAGGCTCGCCCAAGGACTCCTCACTGAATAGGTGCTGGCTTACAACAGGAAGAGCCTAGATTTGAACCCCGGTCTGTCTCCTGTGTCAGTGGCAGAACCCTTAACCAGTACACTATCCAGCCACTGCAACCACAGTTCA
The DNA here is from genome assembly GCF_040937935.1 of Hyperolius riggenbachi. Lineage (NCBI taxonomy): Eukaryota > Metazoa > Chordata > Amphibia > Anura > Hyperoliidae > Hyperolius > Hyperolius riggenbachi. The sequence goes on along the minus strand of NC_090648.1, from coordinate 107,941,995 downwards.
GGTAACCACAAAGGAGTAGATTGTAATAAAGCAGGAACAGAATCAGTCACTGAAATAGGTAATGGTCACATTATGTTACCACAATGAAGATTCAACAGAGAGTATACCAGTCATGTCAGAGGCATCAAGAAATGTCAAGCTTGGCAATGTGGCAGTACTTACTTCGTGGACGTGGAGCCTGGGTGGCATTTGGTGCAGCGATGCAGACGTCATCTCTTGGGAACTTCTCGCAGCGAAGCATATCTGGCCACGGATAGCCGAAATATTGCATGACTGGCTCACAGGCATCTCTGACCTCTTCACACAACCAGCGGCATGGGTAGAGGGGCTGCTCCAGGCACACTGGGGAGAAGAGGGAGCACAGGAACACCTGAGTACCCGGGTGGCAGTTCTTGCTCAGCAGGGGAACCCAACTACTGGCTTGGTACTTCACTTCCGCCATGCTCTCGTGGTCCAGGAGATTGGGCAGCACCATCTTGCTGTAGCCCACACCATGGCACAGCGCAAGATCTTGAGGGATGTCCACGCACTGCGGCGTCCTAGAGTAGAACCTTCCATTTTGGTAATTGCGAACCCTCTCCGGCTGAAAGCCCACATAGTCATATTCGCTGGACTGAACCTCCTTGTCAAAGGACCCTGGTGTTACCCAGAGCAGTAGAAGGGTCCAAAGGCCACCCTTCAGTGACATTATCCCTAAAAGGCTTACTCACCGTTTAAACATCAAAAAAAAGTCAGAAAAAGTTTAAGTGGAAGTTTCCGTTTCTTAAAAGAAACCTGGAATAACTTCAGCCTTAGCTAACCAGTGGAAGTATAGTGCTGACAGAGCAGTGGTGCAGTCTCTAGGTCTGTTGAATGGAGCTGCTGGCAGTATTTGCAGATTTTGTTATTGGAGAGAGAAGAGCAGAAAGTGTTAGCCAGGAAAGAATCAGAGAGATCCAATGAAAAGTGTGCAGTCCCTCCTCCTCTCCACCCTCTCTCTTCCTTGTGTCACACTTTTTACCTCTCACATTGCTGCTGTCCTGCTGCTCTTGTCTCCTTCTTGCATACTTCTTACTCAGCTCTTTCTTCTCTGACCACTGGCATTTTTTCCCACCCTTTCACATCACCCCATCCTCCCCAGTGTGACTTCTCTCCTCCTCACTGAGACTCCTGTTCCTCCACACACCTCCCCTCAATCACCTTTCCTCAAGGCATAATTAATTTACAAGTGTCACTCACAGCCACTGGGAGCTGCACACACACAAAATTAACCCCACGTGCTGAACGGTCTACCTGCAGCTGTCGCGCGCTGCTCACAGCCAGCTGGGAAATGTTTTACCAAGTTTCATATGTGCATTCACCGAACCCTTAATAATCTGAGCCACTTGTAGTTGGAAAAATATATTTTCAAATTTGAGATAGCTAGATAGCTAGATAAAACGTTAATATTAGTGCACTAAATGAGCCATGCATCCGATGCACATCAAATCTCTGCGTTCAAAGAACAAAACCAATAAAACATGAATTCAATACCTAAGATAAAGTGTGGTCATTGCAGCACTCGCTGTGTTTAACTACCACCCAACCACAGTTTTTCCCCTTAAAAAAACAGCAATGTTTGCATCATACGCCTCACATTCATTCACCAATAACTTTATCGATACTTATCACACCAAAATTATCTATATATTGTTTATTTTTTGCCACAAATTAGGCTTTCTTTGGGTGGTACTTTTTGCTAAGAATCATTTTATTTTATATGCATTTTAAAGGGAATAATAATAAAAAAATGAAACAAATCATTATGTTTTTTGTTCTCAACCATTATAGTTTTAAAATTAAATTTGTCGCGGTAGATAAAACTCATACATTTTATATACCCATTTGTCCCGATTAGTACAATGCATTAATTGTGTCCCTTACTCGTAATACATGTATGTATGGTGATAATATTTTATCTGGAAATAAAGGTGTATGGTTTTTTTTTTTAATACTATATCAATAATTACAAGCCTTTATTCACAAAAATAACAGTAATATACCCTCATGACATACCTATTAAAAAGTCCATAAGGTTACTATCAATTTATTTATTTTTAAATGGTGTTATTTTTTTTTATAAAGGTTTTATTTTGGTAACTATAGGGTGTCTGTGAGTGCATTTTTACTTTTTGGCCACAAGATGGCACCACACTTTGGTCCCGTGTACTGTAAACAGCACACAGAAAGTAGTAAGTGTCTCTGTTTTCTTTCAATTTGTTAATGAATGCTGTCCTCTAGCTGATGTTGGCTTTCATTGATCACAGCCACTGTGATCGAGCTTGGGAAAAACAAGCTGCTTTAAAGGCAGGCACCACGCTCTCACCGTCTTACCCATGAAAGCATTTCTCATATGGTAAAAAACAAAATGTTTATTTTACATCAATAAAATAAAAGGATCAATGAAATAAAAAAAAATCAAATTATATAATCTTTGTTATATATGAATATTTGTCATCAGGGTTTAAGTGGAAAAGTATGCAGATCAGGAAATACTGAGGCTGGTTTCACACTAGAATGCGGTGCTGATGAAGGCTACCGCCGAAACCCTGGTCGGGATGTGGAGGCTATTATTGTAGCGATGTGCAATTAAATCAAGTATATACCCTGTAAGTGATCTCCCCTTGCGTGGTCCTTTCAGCCGTCAGTGTACACTATTGTGTGTTATTTTGTTCTCCACAGCCAGGAAGCGCTGTAGGCTATCTCTAGCTAGGAGTTACATCGTAGCTACTGTGGAACCCAGAGCCGGCGAAAGGAGAAAGTGCGGGGAACCACGTGACTGGAGGACGGGAGACTGGCCGTCCTGCTGATGAACGCAGCGCTGCTATTATCAGAGCAGCGCGGATTTTGGGATTACAGCAAGTTACTGCAGGCTCCATTTCATCTGTACACAGCGCATGTTTGTTTCTGTCTGTGCGCTGTATCTACAGGATAAGGTACTGTAGCCCTTTGTATGCAAGCTAGCGGCAAGTGCTATGGTCTCAGACTGTCATGTATGATCTTTCCTGTTGCGCTGAGGTAAGACTTTCTGATCTCCTTGGTTGTTGAGGGTGAGATAGGCCTCATTTACATAGAGGGTTTTTAGGGTGGAACACTGGTGTGGTTGAGGGAGGGTTAAGGTTAGACATTGAGAGGGTGCTTAAGGAAGGAGACACGGTTACCCCCCACTCTCCATGTGTAACCAAACTGTACCTGAGATGGGGCCTTAAAAAGAAAATATACAGTGGCTTGCAAAAGTATTTGGCCCCCTTGAAGTTTTCCATATTTTGTCACATTACTGCCACAAACATGAATCAATTTTATTGGAATTCCACGTGAAAGACCAATACAAAGCGGTGTACATGTGAGAAGTGGAACAAAAATCATACATGATTCCAAACATTTTTTACAAATCAATAGCTGCAAAGTGGAATGTGCGAAATTATTCAGCCCCCGGAGTCAATACTTTTTAGACCGACCTTTTGCTACAATTACAGCTGCCAGTGTTTTAGGGTATTTCTCTACCAGCTTTGCACATCTAGAGACTGAAATCCTTGCCCATTCTTTTTTGCAAAACAGCTCCAGCAGTTTTCAGATCTTAGTACATAGCAAGGAAATGAGCAGCGCTACTTAAAAACAGACTAGTGCCTACCTGCAAAAGAGTGCAAGCCCCACTTGTGGGGTCGAATACACACCGAGCATACACATGACCTGTCTACCACTAGAGGAGGATGTTGGTTTCCATTAACAGCTTGCATGCAACCTATTAAGTACTCGTCCCTCCCACTGCGAAGAAGTCAATCCTCCATGGGAGGGGCCTAACACTAACTAAATCCTAACCTATGTATATGCATAGCCTGGGTGCGGCTAATCAAATAAAATCGAAAATTGAAAATGGAGGCCATTCGGAGGCGGCCTGGTGTTGCGCTGATCCACCTTTTGCGCAATTTTCAATTTTCGATTTTATTTGATTAGCCGCACCCAGGCTATGCATATACATAGGTTAGGATTTAGTTAGTGTTAGGCCCCTCCCATGGAGGATTGACTTCTTCGCAGTGGGAGGGACGAGTACTTAATAGGTTGCATGCAAGCTGTTAATGGAAACCAACATCCTCCTCTAGTGGTAGACAGGTCATGTGTATGCTCGGTGTGTATTCGACCCCACAAGTGGGGCTTGCACTCTTTTGCAGGTAGGCACTAGTCTGTTTTTAAGTAGCACTGCTCATTTCCTTGCTATGTACTAATGTAATTCGTTTTTTTTCAGCTGCTCCCACTTAACAGCCATGCTTTTGGTGTATATGCAGAGCTTCTGTTTGGGTTCAAGGTGCGTTTGTAGTTCCTGGGGGGGCTCAGCGCATCTCTGATGGAGGCCATTCGGAGGCGGCCTGGTGTTGCGCTGATCCACCTTTTGCGCAATTTTCAATTTTCGATTTTATTTGATTAGCCGCACCCAGGCTATGCATATACATAGGTTAGGATTTAGTTAGTGTTAGGCCCCTCCCATGGAGGATTGACTTCTTCGCAGTGGGAGGGACGAGTACTTAATAGGTTGCATGCAAGCTGTTAATGGAAACCAACATCCTCCTCTAGTGGTAGACAGGTCATGTGTATGCTCGGTGTGTATTCGACCCCACAAGTGGGGCTTGCACTCTTTTGCAGGTAGGCACTAGTCTGTTTTTAAGTAGCGCTGCTCATTTCCTTGCTATGTACTAATGTAATTCGTTTTTGGTCAGCTGCTCCCACTTAACAGCCATGCTTTTGGTGTATATGCAGAGCTTCTGTTTGGGTTCAAGGTGCGTTTGTAGTTCCTGGGGGGGCTCAGTGCATCTCTGATGGAGGCCATTCGGAGGCGGCCTGGTGTTGCGCTGATCCACCTTTTGCGCAATTTTCAATTTTCGATTTTATTTGATTAGCCGCACCCAGGCTATGCATATACATAGGTTAGGATTTAGTTAGTGTTAGGCCCCTCCCATGGAGGATTGACTTCTTCGCAGTGGGAGGGACGAGTACTTAATAGGTTGCATGCAAGCTGTTAATGGAAACCAACATCCTCCTCTAGTGGTAGACAGGTCATGTGTATGCTCGGTGTGTATTCGACCCCACAAGTGGGGCTTGCACTCTTTTGCAGGTAGGCACTAGTCTGTTTTTAAGTAGCGCTGCTCATTTCCTTGCTATGCACTAATGTAATTCGTTTTTGGTCAGCTGCTCCCACTTAACAGCCATGCTTTTGGTGTATATGCAGAGCTTCTGTTTGGGTTCAAGGTGCGTTTGTAGTTCCTGGGGGGGCTCAGCGCATCTCTGATGGAGGCCATTCGGAGGCGGCCTGGTGTTGCGCTGATCCACCTTTTGCGCAATTTTCAATTTTCGATTTTATTTGATTAGCCGCACCCAGGCTTTGCATATACATAGGTTAGGATTTAGTTAGTGTTAGGCCCCTCCCATGGAGGATTGACTTCTTCGCAGTGGGAGGGACGAGTACTTAATAGGTTGCATGCAAGCTGTTAATGGAAACCAACATCCTCCTCTAGTGGTAGACAGGTCATGTGTATGCTCGGTGTGTATTCGACCCCACAAGTGGGGCTTGCACTCTTTTGCAGGTAGGCACTAGTCTGTTTTTAAGTAGCGCTGCTCATTTCCTTGCTATGTACTAATGTAATTCGTTTTTGGTCAGCTGCTCCCACTTAACAGCCATGCTTTTGGTGTATATGCAGAGCTTCTGTTTGGGTTCAAGGTGCGTTTGTAGTTCCTGGGGGGGCTCAGCGCATCTCTGATGGAGGCCATTCGGAGGCGGCCTGGTGTTGCGCTGATCCACCTTTTGCGCAATTTTCAGTTTTCGATTTTATTTGATTAGCCGCACCCAGGCTTTGCATATACATAGGTTAGGATTTAGTTAGTGTTAGGCCCCTCCCATGGAGGATTGACTTCTTCGCAGTGGGAGGGACGAGTACTTAATAGGTTGCATGCAAGCTGTTAATGGAAACCAACATCCTCCTCTAGTGGTAGACAGGTCATGTGTATGCTCGGTGTGTATTCGACCCCACAAGTGGGGCTTGCACTCTTTTGCAGGTAGGCACTAGTCTGTTTTTAAGTAGCGCTGCTCATTTCCTTGCTATGTACTAATGTAATTCGTTTTTGGTCAGCTGCTCCCACTTAACAGCCATGCTTTTGGTGTATATGCAGAGCTTCTGTTTGGGTTCAAGGTGCGTTTGTAGTTCCTGGGGGGGCTCAGCGCATCTCTGATGGAGGCCATTCGGAGGCGGCCTGGTGTTGCGCTGATCCACCTTTTGCGCAATTTTCAGTTTTCAGATCTTGCCACAGATTCTCGATTGGATTTAGATCTGGACTTTGACTGGGCCATTCTAACACATGGATATGTTTTGTTTTAAACCATTCCATTGTTGCCCTGGCTTTATGTTTAGGGTCGTTGTCCTGCTGGAAGGTGAACCTCCACCCCAGTCTCAAGTCTTTTGCAGACTCCAAGAGGTTTTCTTCCAAGATTGCCCTGTATTTGGCTCCATCCATCTTCCCATCAACTCTGACCAGATTCCTTGTCCCTGCTGAAGAGAAGCACCCCCAGAGCATGATGCTGCCACCAACATATTTGACAGTGGGGATGGTGTGTTCAGAGTGATGTGCAGTGTTAGTTTTCCGCCACACATAGCGCTTTGCATTTTGTCCAAAAAGTTCCATTTTGGTCTCATCTGACCAGAGCACCTTCTTCCACATGTTTGCTGCGTCCCCCACATGGCTTGTGGCAAACAGCAAATGGGACTTCTTATGCTTTTCTGTTAACAATGGCTTTCTTCTTGCCACTCTTCCATAAAGGCCAACTTTGTGCAGTGCACAAATAATAGTTGTCCTATGGACAGATTCCCCCACCTGAGCTGTAGATCTCTGCAGCTCATCCAGAGTCACCATGGGCCTCTTGACTGCATTTCTGATCAGCGCTCTTCTTGTTCGGCCTGTGAGTTAATGTGGATGGTCTTGTCTTGGTAGGTTTACAGTTGTGCCATACTCCTTCCATTTCTGAATGCACAGCTTGAACAGTGCTCCGTGGGATGTTCAAGGCTTTGGAAATCTTTTTGTAGCCTAAGCCTGCTTTAAATTTCCCAATAACTTTATCCCTGACCTTTCTGGTGTGTTCTTTGGACTTCATGGTGTTGTTGCTCCCAATATTCTCTTAGACAACCTCTAAGGCCGTCACAGAGCAGCTGTATTTGTACTGACATTAGATTACACACAGGTGCACTCTATTTAGTCATTAGCACTCATCAGGCAATGTCTATGGGCAACTGACTGCACTCAGACCAAAGGGGGCTGAATAATTACGTACACCCCACTTTGAAGTTATTGATTTGTAAAAAATGTTTGGAATCATGTATGATTATTGTTCCACTTCTCAAGTGTGCACCACTTTGTATTGGTCTTTCACATGGAATTCCAATAAAATTGATTCATGTTTGTGGCAGTAATATGACAAAATGTGGAAAACTTCAAGGGGGCCAAATACTTTTGCAAGCCACTGTGGCTTGCAAAAGTATTCGGTCCCCTTGAAGTTTTCCACATTTTGTCATATTACTACCAACCACGGCCTCAGAGGTTGTTTTTAAAGAGAATATTGGGAGCAACAACACCTTGGGTTTCCTCCAGAACCCTCTGGCCTGATTTCTTCCTCATCGTCCTCAGTCGGTGCCTGGTTTATCTGCAGCTGTCCCCGGTAAGTCATCCAGTAGGGGCCAGGTGGCACAGTCCGGCCATGACCGCTGCCCTTCCTGCACAGTCATAGAATGCTCCAAGCAACGGGAGCGCGCGCACGTTGGCTGCGGACCGGAGGACTTTCTGGGGCTAATTGCTGAAGAACGAGGAGGTGGAAGAGGATGACGAGGGAGCCATCTCAGGGGGAAGCCGGAGGAAGCCCAAGGTACGTATATTTTCTTTTTAAGGCTCCATCTCAGGATCTCTTTAACCCTCCCTCTTTCCTTAACCCCTTTCCTAAGCATTTTCCCTATTTTCCCTAATTAATTACACTTCCCCTAACCCTGTTCCCTAACCTTCCCAATACACATTTAACCCTAACTAATTCTCACTTTTCATTGTCTTAACCACTTCAGGACCACAGTCTTTTCGCCCCTTAAGGACCAGAGCCTTTTTCTCCATTCAGACCACTGCAGCTTTCACGGTTTAATGCTCGGTCATACAACCTACCACCTAAATGAATTTTACCTCCTTTTCTTGTCACTAATACAGCTTTCTTTTGATGCTATTTGATTGCTCCTGCGAGTTTTACTTTTTATTATATTCATCAAAAAAGACATGAATTTTGGCAAAAAAATGATTTTTTTAACTTTCTGTGCTGACATTTTTCAAATAAAGTAAAATTTCTGTATACATGCAGCGCGAAAAATGTGGACAAACATGTTTTTGATTAAAAAAAACCCATTCAGTGTATATTTATTGGTTTGGGTAAAAGTTATAGCGTTTACAAACTATGGTGCCAAAAGTGAATTTTCCCATTTTCAAGCATCTCTGACTTTTCTGCGCACCTGTCAGGTTTCATGAGGGGCTAAAATTCCAGGATAGTACAAATACCCCCCAAATGACCCCATTTTGGAAAGAAGACATCCCAAAGTATTCAGTGAGAGGCATGGTGAGTTCATAGAAGATTTTATTTTTTGTCACAAGTTAGCGGAAAATGACACTTTCTGACAAAAAAAAGAAAAAAAAAAAGTTTCCATTTCTTCTAACTTGCAACAAAAAAAAATGAAATCTGCCACGGACTCACTATGCTCCTCTCTGAATACCTTGAAGTGTCTACTTTCCAAAATGGGGTCATTTGTGGGGTGTGTTCACTGTCCTGGCATTTTGGGGGGTGCCTAATTGTAAGCACCCCTGTAAAGCCTAAAGATGCTCATTGGACTTTTGGCCCCTTAGCGCAGTTAGGCTGCAAAAAAGTGCCACACATGTGGTATTGCCGTACTCAGGAGAAGTAGTATAATGTGTTTTGGGGTGTATTTTTACACATACCCATGCTGGGTGGGAGAAATATCTCCATAAATGACAATTGTTTTATTTTTTTTACACACAATTGTCTATTTATAGAGATATTTCTGCCACTCAGCATGGGTATGTGGAAAAATACACCCCAAAACACATTATACTACTTCTCCTGAGTACGGCGATACCACATGTGTGGCACTTTTTTGCACCCTAACTGCGCTAAGGGGCCCAAAGTTCAATGAGTACCTTTAGGATTTCACAGGTCATTTTGAGAAATTTCGTTTCAAGACTACTCCTCGCGGTTTAGGGCCCCTAAAATGCCAGGACAGTATAGGAACCCCACAAATTACCCCATTTTAGAAAGAAGACACCCCAAGGTATTCCGTTAGGAGGATGGTGAGTTCATAGAAGATTTTTTTTTTTGTCACAAGTTAGCGGAAATTGATTTTAATTGTTTTTTTTCACAAAGTGTCATTTTCCGCTAACTTATGACAAAAAATAAAATCTTCTATGAACTCACCATACTCCTAACGGAATACCTTGGGGTGTCTTCTTTCTAAAATGGGGTCATTTGTGGGGTTCCTATACTGCCCTGGCATTTTAGGGGCCCTAAACCGTGAGGAGTAGTCTTGAAACCAAATGTCGCAAAATGACCTGTGAAATCCTAAAGGTACTCATTGGACTTTGGGCCTCTTAGCGCACTTAGGGTGCAAAAAAGTGCCACACATGTGGTACCGCCGTACTCAGGAGAAGTAGTATAATGTGTTTTGGGGTGTATTTTTACACATACCCATGCTGGGTGGGAGAAATATCTCTGTAAATGACAATTGTTTGATTTTTTTTTACACACAATTGTCCTTTTACAGAGAGATTTCTCCCACCCAGCATGGGTATGTGTAAAAATACACCCCAAAACACAATATACTACTTCTTCTGAGTACGGCGATACCACATGTGTGACACTTTTTTGCAACCTAGGTGCGCTAAGGGGCCTAACGTCCTATTCACAGGTCATTTTGAGGCCTTTGGATTCTAGACTACTGCTCACGGTTTAGGGCCCCTTAAATGCCAGGGCAGTATAGGAACCCCACAAGTGACCCCATTTTAGAAAGAAGACACCCCAAGGTATTCTGTTAGGAGTATGGTGAGTTCATAGAAGATTTTTTTTTTGTCACAAGTTAGCGGAAAATGACACTTTGTGAAAAAAAAAACAATACATATCAATTTCCGCTAACTTGTGACAAAAAATAAAATCTTCTATGAACTCATCATACACCTAACAGAATACCTTGGGGTGTCTTCTTTCTAAAATGGGGTCACTTGTGGGGTTCCTATACTGCCCTGGCATTTTACGGGCCCAAAACTGTGAGTAGTCTGGAAACCAAATTTCTCAAAATGACTGATCAGGGGTATAAGCATCTGCAAATTTTGATGACAGGTGGTCTATGAGGGGGCAAATTTTGTGGAACCGGTCATAAGCAGGGTGGCCTTTTAGATGACAGGATGTTTTGGGCCTGATCTGATGGATAGGAGTGCTAGGGGGTGACAGGAGGTGATTGATGGGTGTCTCAGGGGGCGGTTAGAGGGGAAAATAGATGCAATCAATGCACTGGGGAGGTGATCGGAAGGGGGTCTGAGGGGGACCTGAGGGTTTGGCCGAGTGATCAGGAGCCCACACGGGGCAAATTAGGGCCTGATCTGATGGGTAGGTGTGCTAGGGGGTGACAGGAGGTGATTGATGGGTGTCTCAAGGTGTGATTAGAGGGGGGAAATAGATGCAAGCAATGCACTAGCGAGGTGATCAGGGCTGGGGTCTGAGGACGTTCTGAGGTGTGGGCGGGTGATTGGGTGCCCGCAAGGGGCAGATTAGGGTCTAATCTGATGGGTAACCGTGACAGGTGGTGATAGGGGGTGATTGATGGGTAATTAGTGGGTGTTTAGAGGAGAGAATAGATGTAAACAATGGATTTGGGAGGTGATCTGATGTCGGATCTGCGGGCGATCTATTGGTGTGGGTGGGTGATCAGATTGCCCGCAAGGGGCAGGTTAGGGGCTGATTGATGGGTGGCAGTGACAGGGGGTGATTGATGGGTGGCAGTGACAGGGGGTGATTGATAGGTGATTGACAGGTGATCAGTGGGTTATTACAGGGAATAACAGATGTAAATATTGCACTGGCGAATTGATAAAGGGGGGTCTGAGGGCAATCTGAGCGTGTGGGCGGGTGATTGGGTGCCCGCAAGGGGTAGATTAGGGTCTAATCTGATGGGTAACAGTGACAGGTGGTGATAGGGGGTAATTGATAGGTGATTGATAGGTAATTAGTGGGTGTTTAGAGGAGAGAATAGATGTAAACAATGGATTTGGGAGGTGATCTGATGTCGGATCTGCGGGCGATCTATTGGTGTGGGTGGGTGATCAGATTGCCCGCAAGGGGCAGGTTAGGGGCTGATTGATGGGTGGCAGTGACAGGGGGTGATTGATGGGTGGCAGTGACAGGGGGTGATTGATAGGTGATTGACAGGAGATCAGTGGGTTATTACAGGGAATAACAGATGTAAATATTGCACTGGCGAATTGATAAAGGGGGGTCTGAGGGCAATCTGAGCGTGTGGGCGGGTGATTGGGTGCCCGCAAGGGGTAGATTAGGGTCTAATCTGATGGGTAACAGTGACAGGTGGTGATAGGGGGTGATTGATAGGTGATTGATGGGTAATTAGTGGGTGTTTAGAGGAGAGAATAGATGTAAACAATGGATTTGGGAGGTGATCTGATGTCGGATCTGCGGGCGATCTATTGGTGTGGGTGGGTGATCAGATTGCCCGCAAGGGGCAGGTTAGGGGCTGATTGATGGGTAGCAGAGACAGGGGGTGATTGACTGGTGATTGATGGGTGATTGACGGGTGATTGACAGGTGATTGACAGGTGATCAGGGGGGATAGATGCATACAGTACACGGGGGGAGGGGTCTGGGGGGGGTCTGGGGAGAATGTGAGGGGTGGGGGGGGGGGTGATCAGGAGGGGGCAGTGGGCAGGGGGGGGGATAAAAAAAAAATAGCGTTGACAGATAGTGACAGGGAGTGATTGATGGGTGATTAGGGGGGTGACTGGGTGCAAACAGTGGTCTGGGGGGTGGGCAGGGGGGGGTCTGAGGGGTGCTGTGGGCGATCAGGGGGCAGGGGGGGGGGGAAATCAGTGTGCTTGGGTGCAGACTAGGGTGGCTGCAGCCTGCCCTGGTGGTCCCTCGGACACTGGGACCACCAGGGCAGGAGGCAGCCAGTATAATAGGCTTTGTATACATTACAAAGCCTATTATACTATTTCCATGCGGCGATCCGGGTGCTAGTAACCCGCCGGCGCTTCCGAACGGCCGGCGGGTTACTACGAGCGGTGGGCGGAGCCAGTCCCCGGCGGCTGATCGCGTCACGAATGACGCGATCGCCGCATAGCCACCCATGCAGCCGCTCCCGCCGATGGGCGCATTGCGGTCGTTTGGGCCCGGACTTTGCCCCCGCCCATCGGCTGGGGGCGGTCCTCAAGTGGTTAATTTCAGGTTCAGTGTGGGTGCCCAGTCCTCTGCCCCTCCACCATAATCTCCTCAGATGCCCAAAGCAGGAGGTAAAGCTGAAAACCAGCACCATAAAAACGGATTTGCCACAGGTGTATATAATATGTGATCCATTCCTACGGCAGTAGTGCTTAGCAGGAATCTTCTATTCTGGCACTGCTGGTGTGGCTTCGGCTTTGCATGACGATGCCTCCATTCACGCATTCTTTCATAACGCGTTTACTTTTTCCCGCAGACAAGTCACATGATCACTCTGAGCTTTGTGACACATAACCTGTGTGCTGACCCCAGACTGTATCCCCAGCAGAGATCAGGTTAATCTGCAAGTCTGGCTGGTTAGATAAGTATTGAATAAACATGTGTTTCTAATAATTCTGCTGTTTATGTGAAACTGATCTGTTTATTGCTTCAAGCTTAACTTTTGTTCCCAGTAAAAATAACATTTTCCATGGTGGGGAGTATGATATGGAAGGATATAACTACCCATATAGCCTGTGAGCAGAATATACATGTGAGCTGCAGGGCAGTCATTGTATCCTTGTGGAGGAAGATTCATAGGGTAACAGTTTATATATAACCCACACACCAAAGTATAGAAGGTATGCATACTCCTGTTACTATTAATAAAAAAAAAATTCTACCTTTCCATAATACATGTAAATGTGCAGAATGTCAACATAAACTGCTTCTCTTGCATGAATCCACCTGGATAAGTAAGGGCTGGTGCACACCAAGAGCACTTCTGAGCCCTTTTAAAACAATTGCGCTTCAAAAAGCACTTTGCTAATGTATTTGAATGGGATGGAGCACACCAGAGGTATGTTCTTTTTTCCCTAAACGCAAATGCGGGTCCTGCAGCATTTTTGCTGATTTCTGAGGTGATTCAGCCTTAGTGTTAAGTATAGGAAAGTGGAAAATCGCTCTAAAAATCGCTAGATCCAAGCGTTTTTTGTTATAGAAACTGTTTAGTTACAGCTCTGCTGTAACAAAATATGAAAAACCCTACACAAAAATGCTCCAAAAATCGCTAGGCATGTTTAGAAAAAGCGTTCTGCACATGCCCAGAATCGCTCTGAAAAATCACTTCAAAAAGCGCTGAGCGTTTGCGATTATGCTGGCGCTTTTTGGTGTGCACCGCCCCTTAGTCATGGCTGGCCTCACCCTCCTGTTCTAACACATGACTATGCTGCCTCTTCCTTCATCATACCTCCCAACTTTTTTAATATAAGAAAGAGGGACACTTTAAGACCACGCCCGTTCCACACCTCAAATAATTCAGAATCAATAGATTGTTGAATTGTTTTATCCTTCGAACTACACTGGTCCTTTCTATTAGCATTAGTTTTTCTTCATTTTAACATTTTTAAATGAGAAATATATAAATTTAATTGATGGGGATAAAGTTAAATTCAAACACATTTTTCAGTAGAAAAATACATATATTTACATGGATCTGTACATTAGTTTTGAAGAGGGACAAATGAAGAAGAAAGAGGGACAGGAGGATTTGGTTCCAAAAAAGGGACTGTCCCTCCGAAAGAGGGATAGTTGGGATCTATGCTTTTCAGATCTCTTCAGGGACTATGTGACATCATTCTCCCACAATGCACCTGTGAGTCAGTCACTGAGCAGCACTCCCTAGGCAAAGTCAGTTGAAGGAAGCACCAAGGCTGCATTTTATCACCTAAACATTTTTTTTTAAAGAACACAGTATATACAGTCATGGCTGAAATTGTTGGCACCCCAGAACATTTTTCCAGAAAATCAAGTATTTCTCAGTAAAAATTATTGCAGTAACACATGTTTTGCTATACACATGTTTATTCCTTTTGTGTGTATAAATTGTACATAATGTCACACAAAACTCCAAAAATGGGCTGAACAAATTTATTGGCAACCTTAACCCTTGGCGTTATGATTCTTTCTGGATTTTAGGGTCTAAAAGCATTGCAATTTTTTTTGCACCCTTTCAGACCCTAATCCTGGTAATACACGGTGCGATTTTTGCGCTCGATTCCGACCCCAATCCTTTTCACGCTCGATTCTGCGGGCGATTCTCTTATCTTTTGCTCGTTTTTCTTATCTTTTTTTATTGTCTCCCGTTCAGAATCGAGCGGGAGATTGGAAGTGTCGGAAATGATCAATCAAGCCATCTAAATTAGAGTGACCAGATGTCCCGGATTGCCCGGGACGCATCCCGGATTCGGGGTCCGCTGTCCCAGGCTGCATGAGGTCCCGGGAAATGTCCCGCTTTCAGCAGCGGGACGTCCCGGCCTCGGGACTCTGGCCACTCTATACTCATGAACTGGCAGCGGCGTCTATAGACGCCGTGCCAGTTCATTGCCCGCAGCCCCGCTCCAGCCTAACTGTCTTCCGGTGTTCCGACACCGGCAGGCGAGCAGGGCTACGGCAAGATAGCTGCCGGAGCCCTGTACTGGAGACTATTTGTGTCTCCAGTACAGGGCTTCGGGCACCATCTTGCCGTGGCCCTGTCAGCGCGGGAGACGAGCAGGGTGGTCCAGGGAGCAGCGCGCCAGAGGCCGGAGACTTCTGCCAGGTGAGTAAATGCTTTCTTTTCCAGGTGAAATGTTTGCCCGCATTGCAATTCTTTTCTGGTGAAATGTTTGCCCGCATTGCGTTTCTTTTCCAGGTGAAATGTTTGCCCGCATTGCGTTTTTTTTCCAGGTGAAATGTTTGCCCGCATTGCGTTTCTTTTCTGGTGAAATGTTTGCCCGCATTGCGTTTCTTTTCCAGGTGAAATGTTTGCCCGCATTGCGTTTTTTTTTCCAGGTGAAATGTTTGCCCGCATTGCGTTTCTTTTTTGGTAAAATGTTTGCCCGAATTGCGTTACTTTTCCAGGTGAAATGTTTGCCGGCATTGAGTTTCTTTTCTGGTGAAATGTTTGCCCGCATTGCGTTTCTTATCTGGTGAAATGTTTGCCCGCATTGCGTTTCTTTTCCAGGTGAAATGTTTGCCCGCATTGCGTTTTTTTTCCAGGTGAAATGTTTGCCCGCATTGCGTTTCTTTTCTGGTGAAATGTTTGCCCGCATTGCATTTCTTTTCCAGGTGAAATGTTTGCCCGCATTGCGTTTCTTTTCCAGGTGAAATGTTTGCCCGCATTGCGTTTTTTTTTCCAGGTGAAATGTTTGCCCGCATTGCGTTTCTTTTTTGGTAAAATGTTTGCCCGAATTGCGTTTCTTTTCCAGGTGAAATGTTTGCCCGCATTGAGTTTCTTTTCTGGTGAAATGTTTGCCCGCATTGCGTTTCTTATCTGGTGAAATGTTTGCCCGCATTGCGTTTCTTTTCTGGTGAAATGTTTGCCCGCATTGCGTTTCTTTTCTGGTGAAATGTTTGCCCGCATTGCGTTTCTTTTCTGGTGAAATGTTTGCTTGCATTGCGTTAATTTTCTGGTGAAATGTTTGCCCGCATTGCGTTTCTTTTCTGGTGAAATGTTTGCCCTCATTGCGTTTATTTTCTGGTGAAATGTTTGCCCGCATTGCGTTAATTTTCTGGTGAAATGTTTGCCCGCATTGCGTTTATTTTGTACTGACATGTTTTCCCGCACTGCGTTTATTTTGTACTGACATGTTTGCCCGCATTGCGTTTATTTTGTACTGACATGTTGCCCGCATTGCATTTATTTTATACTGACATGTTGCCCGCATTGCATTTATTTTGTGCTGACATGTTGCCCATTGCGTTTATTTTCTGGTGTCTGGGGTAACTGTTACTGCATTTATTATTTAATGGTCATAGATGGCTATGTTTGCTGCTTTGTTGTTACGGTATACTATTAGCA